>NC_058130.1:795121918-795138111 GCF_016433145.1 Gracilinanus agilis | reverse complement strand
CATGGTTGAGACCTCACTGAGGTTCCTCTGAATGTGACTTGTCTATAGTGTATGTTTCCTCCTGTGAAGCTTGTATTTTGTATAGATAATGAATCTACTTGCTCTGTTGATTATGGGGAGCTGGGAGCCTGCCTTTTTTGAGAAAGCTAAATTAAGCTTGTTTCCTGCCTTCTTAATTTAGCCCCTAAACCCCAAATTGCTTATTTTATTGAAGGTTTCATTATTTATCAATCCTGTGGATTTCTAGCATGGTCACAACAAAAAAATTGCCTTTGCAATGATATCCTACTTTAACTGTCCTTTGACCATTGCCATCAGGATCAGTTTTGATTATATTTATCATCTCACGATTCCTCAGTTCTGATCTTTTCACCTTCCCCTTGGTTTTTTAAGGCAAATCAAAGATGATAGATGATAAAATGCTGTCCTGAGCTGCATTTGTTTTACATAAGCTTTATTTAGGCATCCTCTTTGGCAGACTGCGATTAAACAGATGAACAAGATAGATAAAAAGATGAATGAAAGACACTGAGATTCTGGGAAGATGGCAGCTTAGACACAGAAAAGCTTTAGACCTCTGATACCCTTTTACATGGAGATAAAAAACAAGGTGCTTCGAGTGGAAAGAAAACCAAATCTAACAACAAGACAGAGCTGGGGAATCCTCCTGCTCAACTCAGCTCAAGAAGTACCCCTAAAAAGCCTGAATCCTTGAACTGTTGGGTTTGAGGGTAAGGAAGAAGGAAGATCCCAAGACCCTTCCCTTACATGCTGTGCTGAGTCTCCAGCTGTTCCTGGAATCTCTGAGCAGGCAAGGGGGCTAGTCCAAAGGGAGGGCCTTGCTGGCACAGCTGAGCTGGGCTCAGGGAATTGAACACAGACAGCAGGGAGACAGCTGGAGGAGAAAACCTCCTCCAGGTTTTCTGGGCAGAAAAGGCAGAGAGGGCAGCCTAATCTCAGCAAAAATTCTCCATATTGCCCCCCACTCCTTCTCTCCAGGTTTTGGTCCCAGGGCAAATCAAGCTCTGAAGATCTAATTCGCCCTGGCTTAATCCAATCAATAGGGCATATAAGAAGTCTTCAGAAGGTATGGAAGCTCCAACACCCCTCCTCCATAGACTGCAGAGTATATAGCTACAAACATCTGTTGGAATTGATGCAGAGAGAAAGGAGCAGAGCCAGAAGAACATTGTACACAGAGACTGATATGCTGTGGTAAAACAGAATGTAATGGACTTCTTTACTAGCAGCAATGCAATGACACAGGACAATTCTGAGGGATTTATGGAAAAGAACGCTACCCACATTCAGAGGAAGAACTGCAGGAGAGGAAACACAGAAGAAAAGTAACTGTTTGAACACATGGGTTGAGGCAGACATGATTGGGGATGTAGACTCGAAACTACCACACCAATGCAACTATCAACAATTTGGAAATAGGTCTTGATCAGTGACACATGTTAAAGTTAGTCGAAATGCGCACTGGCTATGGGGGGGAGGGGAGGTTGGGGGTGAAGGGGAAAGTAAGAGCATGAATCATGTAAACATGTTAACTTTTCTAAAAAATAAATATTAAAAAAAGAAACAAATGATATTGCTAACTCTTAAAAATTATTATCAGGGGCAGCTGGGTAGCTCAATGGATTGAGAGCCAGGTCTAGAGGTGGAATGTCCTAGGTTCAAATCTGGCCTTAGACACTTCCTAGGTGTGTGACCCTGCGCAACTCACTGGACCCTCATTGCCCAGCTCTTATCAGTCTTCTGCCTTGGAACCAGTATACAGTATTGAGTCCAAGATGGAAGGTAAGGGTTTAAAAAATTATCATCAGGGTAGCTAGAAGAAGTACATGGAGGGAACAGTGACAAACTGTATAGAATGAAATATCAAGATATATATATATATATATATATATGTATAGATACATATATATACATATATATATAACTAGAGGTAAAAAAGAGGATAATATTAAGAGAAATGGGAAAAGAGACAAAATGGAATTAATTTATATTCCATAAAGAAGCTCATGGTGGGAGTAGGGGAGAAGATCAATACACTGGAAGGGTAAAGAGGTTGGAAACAGGAAATACTTAATTCTTACATGCAATGAAATTAACTCAAAGAGGGAAGAACACTCTCATCCATTGGGGCAGAGAATTGATTCATGCCCTATAGAGAAGTAGAAGGGTAACAAATGGACGGGTGGGGAAAGAAGCAATACTAGGGAAGGAAAGTGGGGGTAGCTTAAAAAGACACTAAAGAAAAATAAGAGGGGAATAAGAAGGGAGGGGGCAGAAAGAGAAGTAAAATAATAAATAAGACTAGCAGCTGGTATTTTGAAAAAACAGATAAAATAAACAAAGTACTGGTCAATCTAATTTTAAAAAAGGAAAGAAGAAAACCAAATTAACAGTATCAAAGATGAAAAGGGAGACCTCACCTCTAATGAAGAGGAAATTAAGGCCAATAATTAAAAACTATGTTGCCCAATTATATGGCAATAAAATTGAGTATGAAAACACAAGTGTGACCCATATCATATTATCTTCTATTTTGGAGGGAGGCTGTGAGAGAGGGAGAGAAAATACCACGCAAAATGACAGGAAACAACTTTTTAAAATTGTATGGACATGTAAGAAATAAATTTTTTAAAAATGCAATGAGTTTCAGAAAAGAGATGACACACATTTCTCAGCTCCATGTAATAGGGGAATTTGCAGGATGTAATAAGGGAATATTACAGGGAGGTAATAAGGGGATTAGGCTATAGGTAGTAGTTGGTTGGAATTGAAAATAGGCACTGTGGACAGGGGTTTGTGAATCCTTAAGGCTATATAGTGGATGAGGAAGGTAGAATGATGAAGGTTGGTAGTTGAGGTGGTAGGAGAAATAAGGGAATGTCTGAGTTTAGGGAATATAAGACGGAGGTATAAAGAGTTGCAAGGGAGAGGATGAGTTAATCTAAGGCAGACAACAACAGCAGGGAAATACAGACTGGGACCCAGGTTAGAGCCAAACACTGAAGGGAAACAGACTGAGCCCTTCAAGTAAAAGAACACTTTACAGAGCCAGGTTAGAGCCAGCCAAGAATGGCTTGAAACTGACTTGAGGCTTCTAGTCAGTTTCACAGGAAGGGACTAGAAGGAAGTATTGAAGTTTCACTTCCTCCAAAATGGATACCCTCAGCTTCCCTCATACTCCAGAGAGAATGTTATTCTCTCTCTCCTCCTCCCTCTCTTGTTAATCAACTAATGAAGTAGCCAAAGGGTTTTGATTAAAACCAAACGGGGCTTATTGTCTTCTAGGGTAGATTGGGAATGGATAGAGGATACAAGGTAGCCCTAACAGCCACTTCAAGAAACTTCAGGTGGGGGAAGGGAGGCAGGAACGTGAGACTGAGAGGAACCAGCCTATTTTAGCCCTGAGAGGGTTTGTAGTAAAAAGGGGTAGGAAAGCTGGATACAATGATTCAATAAGGTAAATTTGTAACAAGGGTGACCCCTATTTGACTAAACTATTGAGTTTGAAACTAACACTTAGATCTACTCTCCTTTCCAAACCTCTCAGACATTCAGGTAGGGAAAATGAAGGTGGAAATAAGGCAGGGTAGGGAGATTTAAAGGAATTAGCTAAATTAACAATTTTAAAAGAAAAGCTGCAAAATATAGGCCAGGTTTCAATCTAAAGAAGGAGCTCAGATGGACCCTGAATCTCTCCACGAGTTCCCAGGACCAACTGACCTTTTCCCCAAGATTCTACAACCCTCCTTAATTGACAGAAGAATTCTGCAAAGCAGTTATGCCCCCTCTCTTCACCACATTATGCCCCTTTTCTTTTTAAAATTTGCATCTAGCAACATTTTAGTAATTACATAAGTCTAAGGAATTACTACTCTTATACTAAGCTAAATTCTAACTAAGCTCTTATCCCTGACTAAGTTTGCAAAATAAGAAAAAGGTTGCTCCTAAACTATGCTAAAACTAAACTAAGCTAAACTAAGACGGGTTATGGTAAAAGCATAGGAAAGGAATGGGGATTTAAGTTTTCAAAAAAATTTTTTGAACAGAAAGGAAAACAAATTAAATTTAAACATTCACAAACATTCTTAAGGCTAATATTTGCTAACTAGAACAAATTAATGAATTCTATCTATGCATCTATCTAATTTTATGAACTAACAAGAAAATATTAACTAAGGAAAAAATTTGTAATCTAAGCACCTAAATTTTAGTTCACTTGCTAAAGTTAGTGTATGAATAGGTTAGTACACTTATGCCTATGTTAGAAATGTTAGTAATAATAAATAAGACTATATGATTTGTAAGTCTATTGGTCAAACCATAGACTTATGCTATGTACAATATTTACAAAGAAAATTTAGGAAAATCCGTCCCTGTGTGTTAGTAAAACTTACTGCTAAGGGTTAGTAAGCAAAATTATATATTTACATGAAATGTCAGGTGATTTGAGTAGAAGGTGTCTGAACCAAAGTAAGAGAAAATTCTGTACTAAGGTAGACATACTCTTCTCTCTTAAGTGTAAGTTTTACTGTTTCACATGTAGATGTGAAGTCAGGAAAGTGTTTTATGTGTTGTCCAGTGACTTATCCATGTAATGATGTGTTATATACTTACTCCACCGGAATTCTTTTGCAATGTGCATGTACTGCTTGGATGGAATCTAGTGTTGCGTGCAGTGAGAATTCTGTTGGATGTAAGTAATCTCTTTCAAATATATGTGTCCAATGCTGATCCAATGTTCCTCTTCACAGTGTGGATGTTCTTCTTAAGATTGACGTGTTTGGTCACGGATGTCTTTTGTACTTCTCAGGTTTGATGTCCTCGTGAAGATCTGCGAAGTCCAGCAACGCCTCACTTATGTTGTTTGATGTTATCCCTCGCTTGTCATCTTGCACTTGTGTTGTGTGATGCACTCGCACTTGTCATCTTCTGACTTGGGTTAGGAACAAAGTTCAAATGTCTATCAAATGTAAATAATTTTCTCTTCTTTCTCTTTCTTTTGTGTTTTAATAAAGATGATTATAGGTAACAAAAGAGTTCGTGATTAAGTCTTTGTGCCTGTCATTTATTCGTCATCATCAGTTTCTAGATCTGGTATTGATTGCAAATCAAATGTTGTGTCTTCTTTCGTTGATTCTTTTCCATTGTCATAATTATTTACAGATGATTTTTCTAAGTATTGGGTTTTGGATAATCATTTGTGTATAAAATTTGGTGTAATATCTGATTGTTTACTGGCTCTCGGTCTCATTCTGGTTCTGATTCATGCTCTGATTGTTGTTCTGATTGCTGTTCTGTCTCTATGGTCTTATGTACTGATTGTGGACTTTCTGAGGACTTGTTTGATTGATTGGTTGGTGCTAGTTGATCTTTGTGTGGTATAGTTTCTGCGTCTTTTGGTAGTTGTTGGGACATGTCTTTTGCTGGCTTGACATGGGTGACATGGAACCAAGGATCCTTTCCTTCAATTTTGATTGCACTCAGAGAAATTAAAATAATTGGGAAAAGCCCAAGCCACTTGGGTTCTAACACAGACTTCCTAGCGAAGTTTCTGGTGTAAACATAATCTCCAGATTGGAAGTTGTGTAGATTAAAATCAAAGGGTACTCTTTAATGTATCAAGCCTAATTTGTGGAGTTGATTTAATCCTTGCTTGAGTAATTTGATATATTCATAGAGTTTGCATTCCTTACCTAGGTGTGATAATTTGGGAATGCTTTGAGGTGCTTTGCCATGGAATGGTGGGTGTCCATACAGCATTTCAAATGGTGAAATGTGTGTGATGCTGTTGGGTTGGCTTCTTAGGTGGAATAGTGCCAATGGTAATGCATCAGGCCATTTCATGTGAGATTTTGCACATAATTTTGCTACAAGATTCTTCAGAGATTTATATCCTCGTTCAATTTGTCCACTCAATTGTGGTCTAAATATTGAGTGAAGATTTCTCTTAATTCCTAAGGTTTCATAAACTGTAGCTAAAATCTTATTCGTGAAATGGGACCCAGAATCTGATGCAATATGTAATGGAATAGAAAATCTAGGTATTAATTCTCTCAGTAAGATTTTCACAACAAAAGCTGAGATGTTACGTTTTGCTGGAAAAGCTTTTGGCCACTTAGTTAATCTATCCACTATCACTAAAGCATATGTAGAACCTTGACTCCTTGGCATTGTGATGTAATCAATTTGTAAGCATTCAAATGGTGTGTAAGCTAAAGGTTTTCCTCTCAGACTGTGAACTTTTGTGATTGTCTGGTTGTAATGCATACAAATTTTGGACCTCTGTGAAACTCTCATAGCAACTTCATATATGCCGCTTGCATTCCAATACCTATTTGTAGAATCTGCCATGCCCAGACTTCCATAATGCCCTTGCTGGTGTAGTGCATTGCAAAAGGTGAAATACAGGGATTTAGGTAACATAGGTTTTCCATTTGCTCCCAGCCAAACTCTGTTAACAAGGTATGCACTGTGATGTTTCTTCCAATCCTTCACTTCCTTTGGGGAGTATGTGTTTTTGAGATCATTTTCCTCCACAAAGATATGTTCAGAATTGTAAGTGGTCCAATACTTTGCTGCGTATTTGGCTGTGATGTCTGCATTTTGTTCCCTAATTCCACTGGCCCTTGGATTTTAGTATGAGCTTTGCAATGAATGACTGACACTTGGGCTGGTAATTGGTTTGCATCCAACAACTGATTGATTAATTTTCCATACACTATTTGTTTGCCATTGGATGTAATGAAGCCTCGATTTTTCCAGATTTCAGCAGAATGATGCACGACTGAAAAAGCATAACACGAATGAGTAAGAACGTTTGCTTTGTAATTTTCTGCAAGTTTCAGAGTGTGTATCAAACCAACTAATTCTGCTCCTTGAGCACTCATGGTAGATGGTAATGAGTACCAAAGGGTCTCGGAGGCTTTCACTGTGGCTGCTCCTGTATATCTCTGATTGTCTACTATATATGACAATCCATCTGTGAATAAGGTAATATCGAGGTTTTTCATGGGCTTATCGTCTAAATCAGGTCTCGTTTTATGCACAATGCTAAGTGCATCTTCACAGTTGTGTAGACTTTCTCCTTCCAGAGGTAAATCTGGAATCAGAGTTGCAGGATTTAAGTTTCTGCAACAGTGAAAAGTTATATTTTCATTAGCCAACAAGATTGCTTGATATTGTGATAGTCTTTGGGAGGTGAACGCTTGCAAGTTGGTGTTTCTCAAAGTAGATTCCACTTGGTGTGGGGAAAATACTTTCAGTTCACTCCCTAATACAAAGGATGAAGATTTTCTAATCATGATGGCTACAGCAGCTATGGCTTTTAAACAAGCCAGCATACCACAAATAACAGAATCTAATTTTGAGCTGTAGAAAGCAACTGGTCTAAGTTTACTCTGCCGCCATCTTAACTGGAAGTCTCCTAAACCAATAATTCTTCAGTTATCTCTTCTAGCTCCGTTCTCCAGATCTTTGGTTGAATCAATGAGGTGTTTCATATTCTCCTCAAATTTTTCATGTTTTTTATTTTGTTTAATGTATTCTTGCTGCCTTGTGAAGTCATTTTCTTCTAGTTGTTAAGTTCTGTTTTTTAAAGACTGAATTTCATCCCTGGCTTTTTGGTCATCCTTTTCTTTCTGGTCCAATTTTCTTTGTAGATCATCTTTTGCCTTCTTTGCTTCATTTTCAAGCTGGCCAATTCTGGGTTTTAATACTTTATTTTCTTGTTTTAGCCCATGTATTTCCTTTTTCAAATTGTCTTCAGCCTCTCTTGATTGTTTTTTGAGTTCCTGAAGTTCTTGATTTAATTGAGTTTTAAATTCTTGAGTTAATTGAATTTTGAGATCTTCGAAAGCCTGTGTCCAGTTCACTGGAACTACTTCCTCTTCTTCTATTTCTGTTTCATTTGCTCTCTTTTCACTTCCTTGAAAGAAGCTGTCAATTGTCATTTCTTTTCTCTTTTTCCTTTGCTTACTAATGTTTTTTTCCTTCCTTGTTCTGCTAATTTGAGCAGATGTATTTAATGATATTTGATGAAAGATCTTCCACTTAGGGGTAAGTTACTTTCTCTGCCCTTGGAAGACTTCTTGTCTGTCCAATTGTTGGGATTAAATCTGTATGGATAGGATTAGTCTGCCCTGAGGATAAAACCAGAAAGAGAATAACAAACAAACAAAAAAAACCAAAAAAGGTGGGGTGACAAGAAGGAGAGTTTTTTTTTTGCTGAACTGAGCTCTCCAGCAGTGGGGTCCCCCTGCATTTGATCTGTGTTTGATCTGGTTTTCTTTCCTCTTGAAACCCTGCGTTCTCTATCTCTATCTTGGTATGAGGAAGCCAAGCTGTCTGTGCTCTGGGGTTTGGCTCTCTCTAAGCCACCATCTTCTGGGCATTTTTGCTGTGTTTCTCTGGTTTTCTCCTCCAGTCACCTCTCCAGTATCTGTGTTTGACTCCCTGAGTCCTATGCCAGCAAGGCCCTCTCTCCCAACCAGTACACCCACCAGCCCTGAGATTTCCCGGGCAGCTGGAGACTCCGCACAGCACGTGGGGGAGGCGTCTTGGGATCCTGAGATTCCCCTTCTAAGCCCTCAGTTCTGACAGTTCAAGTACTGAAGCCTTTTTCTTGGCGAAACTCTTTAGTTGTGATGTAGTAAGGTTCCCCCTGCTCTGTCCCATTCTTAGATTCGGTCCTCTTTCTTCTCAAAGCACATTATTTTCTATCTTTGTGCGTAAGGGTGCTGAGGTTTTAAGATTCGCTCTGTCTACGCTGCCATCTTACCGGAACTCCTATTTTTTCTCTAATTCATTCTTATAAGCAAGGTCAAGACTTTGTTGTATGTGCCAAATTTCAGATGAATTAGATAAATTTCTTGTGTGAAACCTTGGTTTTGTATCAAGTTAGTCAATGTGATTGTTGCTATAGTTAGTACTGTAATCATAGCAATGGTGGAAACTACTGCTCATTTAATTGTCAATACAAAACATTTGGAGTGATGGATAATGAGATTAAATGTTCTTTGAACAAAACTAACAGTCAGAGTAGGTGCCCATGTCTCTGTAAGATTCACAGGTAACCACACCAATGGTGGTTGGTACATAATAGCTACAGAGGCATTGCCATGAATAGAATCTAAACATTGATGTAGATGACAGTTTAAGCATTGAATTTCATACATTCCCTTTTTGTTTATAGTTTTGGAAAGTTAATGTTACATATTAATATGTAGGAGCAAATACACAAGCTCTGATGTTGACGTGAATGGCATTTTCAAAATGAATCCCACTATTCATAATATTGATCTGGAATCTTTGAATTGGCTGGGCGGAAGCCATGATTTTCCACTGAGCATTTTGAACAGGACCTACTTCAATAGCAAGTCTGGGACCTGCTAGATCAGTCTGTATAAATCCTTCAATCTTATATTTTGTTGTACATGGAATGTGTCACTTTTCATGTCCTCTAGTTCCATTTGGACGTATCCATAGATCATAAAATGCACACTATAATTTAAGTCCCCAATTAAAAACCTCACTGCTGAATTTACTTGACATCTCTACCTTCTTAGGAGTGGGAACAGAACAATCTGACCATGATAAATCCTTTTGCTGTGTTTCTACCTGCTTTAAACACAATCTTTTTTAAATTTTCAGTGTGGCTAGGTCTGTGTGGTGGTTGATAGATTCTATCCCCTCTTCCTATGGCAGCCATACCAATGCCTATATAATTGTTATCAGTAGCATTTCTCACAATCCAAGTTTGAATTTTACAGGGTACACAACATGACATACAGAATAGAGGGTATACAGTAACACCTGGATAATTGTAGCCAGCACCTTCTGATTCCGTGGGAATCTCTTTGGCTAAAATTGGATATGGGAGCCATCTGGTGTCATTAACTTATACAAGAGGGGGTTTGTCCATCCAAGTTAACATTTTCACTACTGGGGGTTTCAGGTATAGATTTCAGTGTCCAGATATTTCCATTATCTATGGAAATACAAGCAAACCCTCGACCCAATGTTATCAACCTGTTGGGTCCCCTATAGTCTTTTTTCTTCTGGTAACCTCCAAAAAATCCCATGGCTGCTTTACAGTGTAATTCTTATCATTATGCTTTTGTAGCAGATAGTCCTTCTGGGATGGAGAAATAATTGATAGTCAGGAATATCATTTTAAATAATTTTTTGGGAATTAATAGGCTTGGGTCTTGTGATATTACCTTCATAAATTGTCTTGTACTCTCCTTTTTGTTTTTGAATTTGGGCTTTTGGAGTTCTGTTAGCACTTTCCACAATAGCTTGTCCTGTGGAGTTACCTGGGATCCCCGTTTTATGTGAGATATTCCATAGTTTGCAAAATTCTGCAAATCTTTTGCTGGTATATGCAGTTCCATTGTCTGTTTCAATCTGTTTAGGAATGCCCAAATGTACCAATGGCTCTAAAAGATGTGTAATAACATAACCTGCTTTTTCTCCATTCTGAGCTGTAGCCCACATAACATGAGAAAATGCATTAACAATTACATGTATATATTTCAATCTTCCAAAAGGAGCATGTTGAGTCACATCCATTTGCCATAGTTGATTGGCTTTTAAACCTCGGGGGTTCACTTCTACTGGAAGGGGAGTGGAAGATAAAGGTGCACAAGAACTGTATTGCTGAATAATTTGTTTTGCCTGTCTTTTGGTTATATCAAAGTGAGATTTAAGAGATTTGGCATTCTGATGTAATAGAGTGAATTAACCGCTTCCTGAAAGGCAGAGGCTACTAACACATCCACTTTTGAATTTCCCTCAGACAGAGGTCTGGGGAGGTTCGTGTGAGAATGAATGTGTGTTATAAAAATTTTGTTCTCTCTTTTCAGGATTATAGTTTGTGTGGTACGAAATAAAAGGAATTATTCTTCATCACTGATAGGTTTGATTTTTGCTGATTCTAAGGAGTTAACTAAGTTTACAACATACAATGAATCAAATATGATGTTGCAGGGTTCTCTGACATCCTTAAGTACATTCCTGAGTGCTGCCAATTCAGCATTTTGTGGAGAACTGTATTGTGTGTGCAACAACATCACACAATCATTTCCAACTGCTCCTGCTTTACCATTTTTTGATGCATCGGTGAAAATATTCACAGCATTGATAATAGGATGCATAGATGTTGTTTTTGGAAAAATAATCAGAGTTAGTTTTACAAATTGTATATTTTGTTGCTGGGAATGTGATTATCAATCTTTCCTATAAAATCCGCAAGAGCGATTTGCCATGGTAGGGATTGTGCAAATAAATTTTGAATTTATTCCTGTGTGATGGGGAAATGAATGGTATCAGGATCACAACCAATGAATTGTTGAGATCTTTTTCTGATTTGAGTAATTAGTAACACTATAAGTTCTAAATAACTAGTGAGGGATTTAGTTTGTTGATTAGATAAATGCAATCATTCAATTATACAGTCTCCTTGATGTAATGCACCAGTGGGTGTACTTAGTGAGGCTACTAAAGGGAGAGAAGGGTCAATTCTAAATAATCTGGCTGTTGACAAAGCTGCTTCCACTTTTTGTAATTCAATCTCAGCATCAGGTGAAAGTACTCTGGGCGAGGAAAGTGAAGGGTCCCCCCTCAGAGTGGCAAATAGGTTTTCTAATTGCCCTGATGTTATTTTTAGAAAAAGCCTGACAATTTATATCACCCATTAATTTTTGAAAATAATTTAGAGATTTTAGGCAATCCATATGAATCTCTATTTTTTTTGTGGTTTAATTTCCTGTGCACAAACAATTGTGCCTAGATATTTATAAGGAGGTTTAATTTGAATCTTCTCAGGGGATATTACCAGGTTTTCTTTTGTTAAAGCTGCTTCTGTGTCCACTAACATTTCCTGAACTATGCTACCAGATGGCCCTGCAAGTATTATATCATCTAAATATTGGCAGCTAAATTCCCTTTTATATTTTTCCCTTACTTTTTCCAGGGCTTGGGCAACAAATTTTTGACACAAGGTTGTGCTGTCTTTCATTCCTTGAGATAGTGCTCACCATTCACACCTTTTAAAAGGTAATTTGAAATTTATAGATGGAACTGAAAAGGCAAATCTGTGGCAGTCCTCTAGGGATAGAGGAATGTGGGAAAAAAACCAATCTTTTAACTCAATCACTATAAGATTCCAATTCATAGGAATGGAGCTAGGGGAGGGGATGCCTGGATGGTGTGTTCCCATATCAAGCATTTGTTCATTTACTTTCCTTAAATCATATAGTAATCTCCATTTCCCTGACTTTTTAGGGACAAGGAAGATAGGTGTGTTTCATGCACTATTGGACTCTTTGATGTGCCCTAAATTTAAGTGTTCCTGTATTAATTCATTCAAATGAAGGAGTTTCTCTTTAGATATAGGCCACTGATTGACACACAGAGGTTTGGAATCGATCCAAGTTATTGGATCAGCAAATTTGATTGTGGAGTCCCTTACAGACCCTAAAAACTTTGATTGTGTTGAATTAGATGTGGTTTGTGTCAAATTAATCTCAGCCAAAACATCTCCGCCCCAGAGAGATTGTGGAATATCTAGAAAATAAGGTTGAAATGTCCCAATGTGGCCTTCATCATCAGACCATAAATTAGAATTTCTATAGGCAAGATCCTTTAAGAAAATTTCTGCAGCTCCTTCGTGAGGAATCTGTCATTTGATTGCAGTGGATAATTTGTCAACAGTCTGCAAAGATTTCTGAGGGCTTTTGTATAATTTCTGTATGTGAATTTGCCACCTTTTCTTTTGATGGTAAAGATTGCCATGCCCTTTTTGCTGCTAAGGCAATTTGACCATAGATCTTCCTATCAAGGAGTGCAAATTATCTTTGACCTACTAACTGATCATAAGAAATATCTAATCCAGCACGTTTATTTGCTCTGGCCTGTTCTTTACATAAATCTTGAAATTTTTAATTTCAGCATAAACAGTCACCACCATTAAGTGTAGATTCTGCTAAGATGTGCCAGTTGTCTGGTGTAAGAAACTGTTGGCTAATATTTCTAATTAGAGTCTGAAATTCCCTTCAGAGTGGATTCTCACAGGAACAAGGACAAGCTTTGGGTTCTCCATCTTTCAGACTGACTAAACTTGGGGTTCTCTTAGATTCCACATCGACAGGTATAAGATGATATCTCAAAGCTATTTTAATTTGCATTGCTCTGATTATAAGTGTTTGCTGACATTTTTCACATGGATATTAATAGCTTGGATTCCTTGCTCTGAAAATTACCCATTCATAGCCTTATAACTGTATAAAATATTTTTACAAATTTAAATCAGTTCCCTATACATCTTAGAAATGAGACTCATGTGTGTGAAAATTGCCCCCCCCCTACGTTTTTCTTCTAAACTCCTGTTTTTGGATAATTTTATATGTATTGATTTTGCTTGGACAAAATCTTTTTAATTTTATGTAATCAAAATTGTCCATTTTCCCCTCCTATAAAGCTATCTATTCTTTGAACATGAATTATTATCCCATCCACATCTTACAGTTTTTTTGGTCTAAATTTCATGAATGTATTTATGATGTCACTTTCAAGAAAGAAAATATTTGGAGCTTGTCTTGGTATAGATAATGAGAGATTTTGGTCTAACAATTTCTGCCAGTCTCCTTTCTAGCATTCCCAAAAGATTTTGTTCTTAAATAGTGAGTTCTTGACCCAATATTCTGGTATATTGGGATATTATAAAATAGTAGGCCAGGCTACTGTGCTCATTTACTTCTGTGTATTATGTACCTGATCTATTCCATATCAACTTCTCTGTGTCCTATGCAGAATCCTATTGACTTGATGACTATGACTTTATAGTATTGTTTGAAATATGCTATTATTGGTCCCCTTCCTTCTTTTTTCTTATTAATTCCTTTGCTAATATAATGTTTTTGTTTAATTTTATCTCTTTTTGAGATCTAGAAAAATTTTTTAAAGAGTGTTCTATAACTAGGTTCATAAAATTCCTTTGTGTGTCTTGACAGTTGTATTTTATATTATGTATAGATAGTTTAAAATGAATTTTTCCATCTGTTTCTGTTAGATTTTACTAGTAATATGCAAAAAGATTGATTATTTTTTAAGATTTATTTTATATACTGCAAATTCCTAATTCACTTGGTTTTTTCCATTGGCTTTTTCAGTTTATCTAAGTAAATCATCATATCAATGCAAAAGTTCTCATTTTGTTTTATCCTTTCCTGTGTTTATTTCTACACTTTCTTTTTCTTGTATTATTGCTATACCTAGTACAATTGTCCCTCCCTATATTGTGGTTCACTTATCATGGCTTCACTGTATCACAGGTTGTTTTTTTTTTAAGTCTAATTCTATATTACGGAGTTTTTGCTATATTGCAGAATTTTTCAGATGAATACTTTACTGTACACAATAGAAATGCAGCACATCACTACCGCTTGTGTAAGTTTGCCAATGTGAGATTGTACACAGCATACTCTTGGCTGAAAGGTGACGATCCACAGATCTGTGTTCTGTATCCTGGGCGCTGATCGGCTCAGTGTTCATATGAGTGTGGGAAAGGTTAATAAGAGTGTGCAGAAGGTTTATAAGAGAGCGGGAAGGGCTTATAAAGCCTTAAAATATATATAAATTATAAAACAAATATAACACCACTACTTTGCAGATTTTCACCTATTGTGGGAGTCTCTGGCATGTAACTCCCATGATAGGTGAGAGATTACTGTATTTCAAACAATGTATTGGTTAGTAATGATGATGATAAGATATTTTTGCTTTACCCTTGAACTTACTGGAAAAGTCTCTTTGGTTTTAGATTAATGCTATATATCATATTTTTAAAAGATCCATTTATTTTTATGATTTCTTGTTTTTAACATGAATAGGAGCAGTATCTTCTCAAACAATTTTTCTAGAGAAAATAGAACCAAGATGATAGAATAAATAAGCATTCTAGTCAAGCCCTCTCAACTTTCACCTACAGATAACTAAAATAATATGGCAGAGTGAATTATAAAGTGATATATCCAACAAAAGGTCTGTGCTGGATATTTTTCCCAGTCAGGGATAACAAAGTAGTGAGGTAGCCCCTACTTGTTCCCATTTTCCAGATGAGGAAGCTGAGTTTCAGAAAGTTTAATTTGGTCACAGTCTTACAGCTAGGAAGAAGCTGAATTTGTACCCTGCTCTCTAGAATTTGAGGCAGGCTGGTTTCTGTTACATCATAGTGTATCTTGCACCAGAATGTCATCTGTGTGAGGTCAGGGGCTGACCTTATGGTCAGCTTTGTAGCCCCTGCACCTGGCACATCTTTCTCACTTTTCCTTCCTGCCTCTGCCAACTGAACACTCTGCCTTTCCCCCAGAGAAGAAACCTTTGTGGACCCTGAAATGGTCCTTCTGGTTCTGACATTTCAGACCCTCCAGGTGAGTAAGAGCTTCCTGATTTCCTGAAATGCATTAGATTGTAAACTCCTTTTGGCAGGGACTCTCTTTTCCCTCTTTTTGCATTCCCAGCACTTAGCATAGTACTTGGCACCCTGTAGGTGCTTTATAAGTGCTCATTGATAGCTAACTGAAATGGCATCTGGATCTCAAGAGTATGGGCACATATTTACCCCTTGTCATAACCTCTGAAACCATATCCTACCAATTCCTTTTTTAAAATGTCTTTATAATATAGAGGCATCAAGCTTCTATCATTCACAAATCTGTGGTTTCTCATTTCGTCTTCTCCATGGACCATACTGATGTGGGGAGTGAGATCAGGGTCTTGTCCAAAGAATTAATGGCTCAGGCAATCTCCATAGTGATGGAACAAGCTTTATTGAGGGAGGAAAAGGAGGGAGAAATGCTGTGGAATGCTGAATGATGGAAAAGCTTGGTGATGGAAAAGTGTCTCTATGGAATGGCCTGATGGTAGAAAGGCTTAAGGGTTTTCAGGAATGCTTTTTATCTTGCTTAGTTACCAAGGAAGGGGTCGTTTGCTTGGGCAGTTGTTGCACTGTCATTTCCAAGAAACTGATGTCACTTTACCCAAAGGTCCACTTTGGTCTGTGTGACTATACCCATGATTCACTCTGTTTGCCCACTCAGGGAGAGCAAACCACAAGTAAATGGGATGCTAATGATATGCTAAACACCCCAGGGAAACTTTTGGTCAAATTTAGC
>NC_058130.1:795104743-795121418 GCF_016433145.1 Gracilinanus agilis | reverse complement strand
TCCTCCTCCTCCTCCTCCTCCTCCTCCTCCTCTTTCTCCTCCTCCTTCTTCTTCTGCTTCTGCTTCTGCTTCTATTATTTCTACATTTTCATCATCAATTCTATAAGCTAATTTTACATGAGAACAATGTAACAAGAATCTCTTTCTAATACTTTCATTGATGATGGTGAGATTAATAGAATAATAAGAGGACCAACTCAATTCTCTTGTGTAGTCGATGTTTTGGCAAAATTTTTCACATATACCATATCACTTGGTTGAAAATTATGGAAAGAATAATCCAATGGACCAGATTAGATCAATACTCCCATATCATGCAGTTTCTCTAAACCTTTGTTGTAAAGTACTTAAATATAAAGCAATTTGACCATCTGTCTCTAATAGAGATGTATAAACAACCTTACAAGTTTTTGCTTGCAATGGAGCATGTCCAAAGAACATTTCATAAGATGATACATGCAAATATGCTCTTGGTCTTGTACCCAGGAAAATCAAAGCTATGGGAAGAATATCTGGCCATTTTAGATGAGTTTCAGCACAAATTTTCCCCACAATAATCTTGAGTTCCCTATTCAAATGCTCCATTTTGCTGAATGCTAAACTTTGTGGATGATAAGGAACATGAAACTTAGGAGTTATTCCTAGATTCTCAAAAACTCTTTTCAGAATATCTTGTGTAAACTGAGATCCTTCATCAGAATCTATGGTAATTGGAACACCAAACCTAGGAACAATTTCCCAAAGGGACACTTTCACCACAAAGCTAGCTGTATTTGTAGTAGATGGAAACACTTCAGGCCCCTTTATTAACCTATCAACAATTAAAAAACAAAACTTGTATCTTCCAGATTTTGGCATGCTTATATAATCAGTTTGCAAACTTTTGAATGGGCAGTGTGCCAAAGGTCTACCACTTAAACCTTTCTTTCTAAACGCACCTTGATTGAATTTTTGGGAAACAGAACAACTACTACAGATCCTATTTGCAACAGTACTTATTCCCCGTGCTACCCATTGTCTCTTTACAGAAACCTCTATAGCTTATGTACCAAAATAACCTTTTGTATGAATGGCTTGAGAGAAATAGGTGTTAAAATCTTTTGGTAATAGCAGTTTCCCAGTATCTGCAATCCATATACCATGTTCTTTCCTTGCTCCAAAGTTCTCCTTCCATTTTTGAATCTCTGAGTCTACATAAGCTTTTTGTTAATCAGTGGACTCAATAGTTGACAGATTCATAACATGCATTGGAGCATTTTGGGCTGCATACTTTGCAGTTACATCAACTCTATGATTTCCTTTAGAAACTAAGTCTCTACCACAGTATGACTTCTGCAATGTATTACTTCTAGCTGCTTTGTTTTCTTGGTAACATTCAACAACTCAGTTATTATTTCTGCATGTGCAATTGGTTTTCCTGATGCAGTAATAAAACCTCACTGTTTCCAGATCTTCCCTGTTGCATGACATACTGAAAAACCATACTGAGCATCTGTATAGATATTAGCACTCTTACCATCAGATAGAAGACAGGCTGGCTTCAATGTCACTAACTCTCCACCCTGAGCACTAAGATTTCCAGGTAATGAGCCATATCACAGAGTCTCAAATTCTGTGACCACTGCAGCAACAGTCCAATGAATTCCATTATACAAATATGAAGAACCATCAGTGAACAACAAAAAGTCTGGATTTTCAATAGAAGTGTCTTTCAAATCCATCCTAGGCATATCCAAAAAATCTACTATTTCCACACTCTCACATAATACTTCACCATTCTTTGGTAAATGAGGAAGAAGCATAGCTTGATTTAATAACCTAAACTTCCTCAACTGAATGTTCTTACTACCTGGGAGAATAATTTCATACTTCAAAATTCTTTGATCTGAATAAGCTTGAGTATGAAATTTCCTCATTAGTGCTTCTATTTGGTATAAACAGAATATAATCAATGGACATCCCAAAACTAAATCTGCTGACTTATGAACCAACACAGCAGCAGCAGCTACCCCCCCCAGACAAGGAACAGTACCAACAGCCAGTGAATCAAGCTGGCAACTATAATACCCAATAGGATCATAACTTTGTCCCAAAGTTTGTGCTAACACCTCAGAAGTAATTCCCTTGGTTTCTTTAACAAATAATTGGAATGGTTTTTAATAGTCTGGAATACCTGCTGTAGCTGGTACAGATACAATGGTTTCCTTATGCTTATCTAAGGCTTGCATATGTTCAGACTTAAGTTTCAGAGGTTCAGGTTCTGTGTTCCTGGTCAAATCTGTAAGATACTTGGTTATCTCACTGTACCCAGATATCCATTGACTACAGAACCCAGTTGTTCCAAGAACAGCTCTGAGCTGCTTTTTGGTCTTTGAAGCACTCAGTTTCTAGATATCAGGTATTCTTTTCTGTGTGATACTCCTTGAACCCTCTGATAACACAAAACCTAGATATTGCATTCTAGGCAAAACCTACTGTAATATTACCTTGGAGATCTTATGCCCACACTTATATAATTCTAACAAGAATCTTGCTATTTCTAAGGCACACTTTTGCAATTCAGGATGCAAGAAGAATATCATCCAGAAAAATGTATGAATTTACTTTCTTTGAATAGAACACTTTTAAGATCTCTATTTAAAATTTATAAAACTTAGCTCAGTGAGTCTGTGAACCCTTGAGGTAAATGACTCCAGGTCCCATGTAAAAGCAAAGATCTTTTGAGAATCCTTATTAATTGGAATTGAGAAAAACCTGAGCATAAGTCTACCACAATGAAATATCTTGCCTGGCTTGGAATGGAAGAAATTATACCAGGAGGACTTGGTACAACAGGATGAGTTTTGATTACATAATCATTGACAGTCCTTCAATACTGAATAAAACAATTCACAGGTCTGCCATTCTCATTTAGCTTTGGCTTTTTAATAGGAAAAATAGGTGTATTAAATTCTGAGAAGCACGGTATGATGATCCTTTGTTGGATTAGGGATTCAATTTCTTCTTTAGTCAAGGATATTGAGGTACACAAGGAACTGGCCCTCCCTTAGTCCTCATCCCACCTGGGGTAGCTAATTTCAATAAATCCAAATTTGTAAAAAACTTTGACCAAAGATCCTTAGGAATATCCTTGGATGTTGGATAAAATAAACCTAAGTCACCCTCTGTACTCACTGAATCTAAGAAAAGTATTGGAAAGACTTCCAGAGCTTGTTCTGGAAGATTTAATGAAATATCTCCAGTGGGAGTACAGTGGGTCTTTGCCCTCAGTTTACACAATGAAATTCTTCCCAAGAGATTCATTGGGTATTCTGGCATACAAAGAAATGCATGTTCCACAGATAGTGAACCTAAAGTCATCATTTTTGGTTGTAATTTTGCTCTTTGAGGTTTTCCAGTAGCTCCTATTACTTCCCTTGTACCAACAGCTCTACAACTTGGCTTTACTTTGGTCTTTCTCCTGATTTTACCAATCCTGCATTGTATGCAAGTATTATCCTTGAGCTCCTTGGCAGCATGCATTAGGACAACCATTTGAATTAATCTGTCTTTGATAATTATTCCCATTATTGTTCCAGCCAATAAAATTCTGTCTCCATCAATTTTTCTATGAATTATTACAGTCATTACTTCTATTTAGTTGCCTAAAGAATTGTCCCTTATAGAAACAGTCTCTGACAAAGTGTCCAACCCAATTGCATAGATAAAACCTCTAAGCTCCAGATCTCCTTTCACTAAAAACATACTGATTTCTAGGTTGCACTGATCTTAATGCTGCAACTGCTTTCACTTCTTTAATTTCATGACCTTTTGCCCTTCCATTTGCCTCTTTCAATTGTCTCTTTAAGTTCTCATTTATAAAATCCTTATTCTCATTAGTTTATCCTTTTCAGCTTTAAATACATATGTAGCTTTCCTCTATAGGTCTTACAAACTTAGTAATTCCCTGTATGGACAATTGTTTTTGAAAAACTTTTTCGCTACAGAGCATGCATTATTAACAAATTTAATTTAACCATTTAATGTGTGCAATTGTTTCTTCTGCAAGCACATCTAATCCTATTTGCAATTCTGCTGCATCTGTCAACTGATCTAAAAAACTTTCTTGTGACTCCCCAATATCTTGTTTTACTTTCTCAAACCTTGACCATGTATCTGGTTATCTAGAATTTATTTCCATCACCTCCGTTATGGATTCCCTTGCCTGTTTTAAATTTCTATGATTTGGCACTGAATGTAAAACTATTCTTCATAGTGCTCAGGCCATAGTGTCAAAGGAGGATTATTTCTTGTCTGTTCAATAAACTGCTTCCTTTCTCTTTTTGTAAGTAATTCCTCCATAAGCAAGAAGAAATCCGCATAGTCATTATTGTAGATTCTTACTGTTCTCTTAAACTCCCTAGTCACTTTATTTGATTCGTCAAAGAATCTTGGTGTTCTCCTCTTAATTGCATCTAACTCTGCAGCAGAGAACTGCTTGTGAGATTTCAGATGCAAAACCCCATGTTCTGGTGAAATTAAAGGCATATCTCTTAAAGTGAACAAGGAAATAGGATTTTTGTTAAGTGCCTCTGTTTACCTTACCAGTCTATTGGGAATTTTAGGTTTTACATCACTTCCCTCTGCATCTTCAAAACCAAGTGTAACAACATTCTTAACAATCAAAACCAGTGTTTTTACCATTAACATTATTATTTAACAGATTTTCATTAAAACATTTTCCCAACATTTCCATTTTGCTTGCATTTTTAACACCATCATTTGTTTCATTTCAGAATCCCTGAATATCCAAATAACCACACTCTTGATTTTATCTAGAGTCACAATAACCATCCATCTATACTTATATACAATTGCAAAATGCAAGAAAAGAATCGGTAGATAGGAACAAACATGCTGACTGTTAATTTCATGAATGGTTTTAACACTTCACCATCCAATAATACAAAGCAAGTCAGGAATGACACTTATAAACAAATGAGGTATAAACATTAGACTAGCATATAGTATTTCCGTTATTCCCTGTAATATGATGAAAGTCATATAGGAATAATGGGGAAATAAAATAGTATAAAAAATTGATGTGGTAAAATTAGCTCCCACAAAAAAAAAAACCCTCAAAGATTTAACTTAGTTTCAGCACTGGACAGAAATACTTGATTGACACCTATGATGGTTAGCAGCTTTCACAGCAGCACATCACTTGAGTGACAGGTTCAGCACTGGACAGCAGCCTGACCAGTAATAAGATGCTCCCTTCACAGTTTCTCAAAGTTCTAGCAGTCTGTCTGTTCCTCCTCCTGACTGCTGCCTATGAGAACCTCTACAGACATGTATGAAAATCAAGATTTAGCCTTACCCCAAACTAAATAACCCTAGGTACAGTTTGCCCACTGAAATAACACATGGGATTGGGAGGATGGAAGTGGATGTTATTTAAGCCAGTATCAGAAGAGTGAACTGTTTTGGGAAGGCCACCCAAGCCCAGTGCAGGGAGAATCAGACACTGAGATAAGAAAATCCTAAGTTATGGGGAAACAGTTCTTTAATTAAAAAGGACACGTTAGAAGGGAATATAATTTACTCTAATAATAATAACTACCTCCACTTCCCCAGATCTACAAATCTCTTCACAGAAATTGCTTCTGAGTATTTCCTACACTATTCTTATACTATCTACATAAAGCCAAAATACTATACTCAGCTAAGCTATCACTAAACCCCACTTTGGATGATCTAAGGAAAGGGTCTGTGTGTAAGTCTGAAAAGGCCTAAGGATGGACCAAGTTCCAGGGATCTTAGGCCAGGTCTCATGCTCAATTGTCAGTTGTCACCAGATCAGCACAGGAACAGTACAGATGTCAAAACATCCACCAGGGAAATAAGGATAATCCAAACAGTAGGAAGAATGGGAAGATTAAGCAGTAAATTACCACAGGGAAGTAGCTAATGTTCTCTGGTCTACCCAGAGGAAAGAAAACAAGACCTGACTGTCCAACTCCAACAGCACTTCCCAGGTTTCCAGAATCTTGGCCTCTATCTGCAGACTTACACTTTACCTTACCTTTTCCTATAACAAGGGAAAATGTGAGAATTTTTCCTAATGTTTCTTTCACTTGGAATATGAGATAGAATAAGCACAGAGTTGAAAATAAGGATAAATGGATTCTAGTCCAACATGTGCCAATAGTTGTGGAAAACTGGCTGAATCTCTTAGACCTCCTTGACTTTAATCATTTTTAAGAGAGTTGAGCAATATAACATTTCAGCAATCTCAGTTATCTAGTATTTTGTAGTTCTCAATGTCATTTTTGCCTTTTTTAATAGTTACAACCCAAGTTACTGAAGCAACTCTATATGACTGACCTAAAACACATAATCTCTTTGCATATAAGATGCACAACACAGATTAAATTAAGAATGAGAATTATTTGATTATTCATTAGATTGGTAATGGAAAATTTCACTCTTTTGTAGAAAAAATGTTTGTTGGGTTCAGAAATACAGTGGCTACATAAAGAGCTTTTAACAGAATAGAATATCCATTGCAGTTTTTAAAAAAGTAAAGAACATTGGGGTGAATGGAACATTCCTTAGATTGATAAATACCATCTATCTAAAACTATCAGCAAGCATTATCTGTAATGGGTATTACTAGAATCTTCTCAATAAGATCAAGATTGATGCAAGGATGCCCATAATCATCACTACTATTCAATAATGTAATAGAAATACTAATGATAGCAATAAAAGAGGGAGAAATTGAAGAAATTAAAATAAGTAGTGAGGAAATAAAGCTTTCACTCTATGCAAGTGATATGATGGCATAGTTAGAGAATCAATCAAAAAACTAATTGAAACAACTAACAAATTTAGCAAAGTGGTAGAATATAAAATAAATTCACATAAATCATCAGCATTTCTCTATGCTTCCAAAACAGCCCAACATCAAGAGACATAAAGAGAAATCCCAATTAAAGAAACTGTAGACGATATAAAATATCTGAGAGTCTACATTCCAAGACAAACAAAGTAACTATATGGTCACAACAGAAAAAATTTTCTTCACATTAATTATAGAACTAAGTAAAAAGGAAAAGATTAATTGTCCATGAATGTGCCAAGTCAATTATTAAAATTAATATTACCTATATTAATTGACCGATTCAGTGTCATATTAATCAAACTACTAAAATATTTTTTCATAGATCTTGAAAAAATAATTATAATATTCCTCTGGAGAACAAAACACCAAAAATAAAGAGAAAATAAATAAATATGAAGGAAGGTGACTTAGCTGTACTGGATCTCATATTATTATAAAGCAGTAACCAATAAACAATCTGATAATGGCTAATAAATACAGTACTAGGTCAGTGTTAGAGAAAGGCATTCAACATAGTTATAAATAACCATAATTGCCTAGTGTTGGACAAGCCCTAAGATCCATGCATTTTTTTAAACCCTTAACTTCTGTGTATTGACTTATAGGTGGAAGAGTGGTAAGGGTAGGCAATAGGGGTCAAGTGACTTGCCCAGGTTCACACCGCTGGGAAGTGTCTGAGGCTGGATTTGAACCTAAGACCTCCCATCTCTAGGCCTGGCTCTCAATCCACTGAGCTACCCAGCTGCCCCCTATATGTTTAGAAGATCCATGCATTTTTAAATGAACTAACTAATTAACAAAAATTGTTCGGGAAATGGGAAAACAACATGACAAAAACTAGGCACAGATCAATACCTCACACCATAAGTCAAGGTAAAGGTAAAATGTATACATAATGTAGAAATAAAGTGTGATGCCATAAAAAAATTATGGGAACACGGAAAAGTCTAGCTGTCAAATCACTAGGTAAGGAAAGAATTTATGTCCAAATAAGTCATAAAGCACATTATATGATATAAAACAGATAACTTTGACTACATTAAAATGTGTTGCACAAAGGAAACCAATGCAACCAAGATTAGAAGGTGTCCCTTTTGATTACACAGGAAAGAAAAAACTAAGAAAATAATTTTCTAGCAATCACCTTTGGCAAAGGTCTCATCTCTCAAATATTGAGGAAATCAAGTTAAATGTATGAGAACACATCATTTCTCAATTGATAAATGGACAAAAGATGTGAACGGCCAATTCTCAGATGAAGAAATTAAAAGTATTTTTAAGTCAGAAGAAAAATGCTCCAAATCATTATTAATTAGAGATATACATATTAAAACAATTCTGGGGTACCACCTTACTTTTACACCCATCAGACTAAGATAATATCACAAAAATTGTTAAATGTTGACAGGATGTGGCAAAACCGAAATATTAATATACTGTTGGTGGAGTTGTGAACTCATCCAATCTTTCTAAAGGACAATTTTAAACCATACCCAGCAATACCATAATTTCATTGGTATCCCAAAGAGATCAAAGATAGGGGAAAGGGACTTATTTGTTCAAAAACAGTTTTACCAACTTTTTTATGGTGGCAAAGAACTTAAAACTGAAGGGTAATCTGGAGAATGGTTGAACAAATTGTGGTATATGATTACAATGGAATATTTTCATGCCATAAGATATGACAAAATGTGATAACAAAAAGCCTGAAAACACTTCTTTGAAATGGTGCAAAGGGAAGTGAACAGAACCAAGATAAGATTGTGAGGAGCAGATAGGTTTCTCAGTAGATTGAGAGCCAGGCCTAGAGATAGGAGATGCTGAGTTCAAATGCAGCCTCTGATACTTCCTAACTTGTGACCCTGGGCAAATCACTTAACTTTTATTTTCTAGTCCTTACTGCTATTCTGCCCTCAAACCAAAACAGTTTTGATTCTGAGTCAGAAGGTAAAAGTTTTTTTTAAAAGAGAGAATATTGTAAACAGAAACAACAATAATGTACAATGATCAAATGTGAATGAATTACCTATTATCAGCAATGTAAGGACTAGGACAACTCCAAGAAACTCATGACTAAAAAGGTGATCCATCATGATAGAAGGAACTAATAGAATGTGAATACAGACTGAAGAAACCATTCTTCATTTTATTTTATTTGCTCAAGGAATTTTTCTCTAGTGTACATGTTATCTGTCTTCTTCCACAGTATGATGACCATGGAAATATGTTGAGTATGACAACATAAATGTGACCTATGTCATTACCTTCTGTCTCGAAGGAAGGATGTGAGAGAGGGAAAGAAAAATGCAATGCAAAATGGCAGGAAAGAACTTTTTTTTAATTGTATGGCCATGTAAAAAATAAATTTAAAAAAGAAATGTAATGAGTTTCAGAAATGAGATGGCAGACTCATTGCTCAGCTCCATTGAGACTTAGTCATTGGGCAATTGAATAGAATTATTCTCAATGAATTGAAATGTATGGTTAAGGGTTTTCCAGGTTAAGATGGAGGCAGACTAAAAATCAGCGCTTAACACCTCCTGACCGAAAACAAACAGGAATTCTCAAGGGGGCATAAAAACAAACCCATTCGAACGGAGGGACCCCACAACAGGGTGCAGCATGGAAGGTTCATGGAATTGGGGAATTTCCATGCTATAAAGGGGTAAAACAGCTCTCACTAAATCGCGGGCTGAGCAACCACCACCCCTTTCACCCCACCCCACACACCACCTGCAACTCCAAAGCCAGGTCAAAAGAAATAGAGCAAGTTTGGGGCACCCATTGAGTCATTGGCAGTTCCAGGGCCTGTTCCTGAGAGCAGCAAGATTTAGGACCCCAAAAAGCTGAGGAACGCACATGGACTCTGAGCGCTGACCTCCAGGAACTGATGCAGAGTTAGAGGAGCAGAGCCAAAAGAATATTGTACACAGAGACTGATATACTATGGTAAAATCAAATGTAATGGACCTCTGTACCAGCAGCAATACAAAAACCCAGGACAATTCTGAGGGATTTATGGTAAAGAACACTACCCACATCCAGAGGAAGGACTGCAGGAGAGGAAACATATAAGAAAAACAGCTGCTTGAATGCATGGGCTGGGGTGGACATGATTGAGGATGTGGACTCGAAACTACCACACCAATGCAACTACCAACAATTTGGAAATAGGTCTTGATCAAGGACACATGATAAAAGCAGTGGAAATGTGGGTCGGCCATGGGTGGGGGGATCGTGGGGGGTGAAGGGGAAAGTAGGAGCATGAATCATGTAACCATGTTAAAAATGAATATTAATAAATGTTTAAAATTTTTAAAAAAAATGTATGGTTAAGTGTCATTCACAAAATACAAGATAATAGAGGAAATTCCAGCCTTGGGATCAGAAGGCATTGGACCAATAAATTCATATTTATATCCAAGTTTTTTATTTCTATCAAATGTCATGAGTGAGCAAGATGAGCTTTAAATTCCATTCTGGCTCTCTTTTTAGTGGTGCTAAAGATGACTAGTGGAAAATCAGCACATGGATTATTTTTTAGACTTCTTCACCCAAAAGTTTGCTGAAAGGAGAAAAGAAATGTATGTCTAGAGAGGATTATCCATCAGAAAAAAGTCCACATTGAACTAAGCAGGGTAAAATTTATTCCCATGATTATATAACAAGATAGATATTATATTTTGTTTCTCACCTTGGTATCTATCCAGCCCCACACTATGGCCTCTCCATCAATGGTGAAATCCTGACCAGCCTCAGCCTGGGGGTTAAACTGTCCAACTTTCACTAGAGCTTCAGCATCCATACTGAAGGTTACATAGTTCAGGATGTTGTATTGAGCCTCAGCATTTCTATTCTCATCCATAAACACCTGGTCACCAGCACTGTTGTTAAACTGGAGATTCTTTAGAAATGAGTGGAGCTAGGAGAGAGGAGAAATCCCAATCACTGCCTGGATTTTGAAGTCAGTAAGTGTCAGGAAGTCAGACCATAGTGTAAGAATTTAAATTTGGGTTTTATTTTTTTAACATTTATTAATATTCATTTTTAACATGGTTACATGATTCATGCTCCACCTTTCCCCTTCAACCCCACCCCGCACCCCCCCCACTCTTGGCCGATGCGCATTTCCACTAGTTTTGTCATGTGTCCTTGATGCTATTGCTAAATATGAGGATTCTAAAGTAATATAGTGGTCACTGATTTTAAAATATTACATCTTAACTCAAGATGATGTAGAAAGATGTAGAAAGAGTAAAAGTGGAAAAATGTAGATAAAGAGACAGAAAGTAGTACCTAGCTACAAAATACCCTAAGTTTAATCCTAATGACTTCAGACCTCAAATGCAAACCCAAAAGCTAATCTTACCAGAATCCAAAGTCCTAATTAGGAAGCCAAAATCAGAAGAGCCAAGAACCACTGAAGAATCTGCCAAAACTGGGGCTAAGACCACCAAGAATCTCACCATAACTCAAGCTGAAGGGTCCCACCAAAGTGCCAAAGAGCATAGAGGGTCTCTTCACCAAAAAATCAAGGAAAGAATCACTCCACTCACCATCCCAAGCTGAAGCAGGATTCAGGGAAGGAGTCTCCTCCCCCAGTCCAGCTCACCAATGCCAAGAGAATCAATGAATCCTCAAGTTGACCTTTTAAAAGCAGTTTTCTCCACATCACTTCCTGTTGCTCCCTCACTTTTTGGGAACCAATCACAGTCTTCCAATTTGACCAGCACTGCCCAAGTTGGGGGATGATCTTTGGAGGTGTGAGCTTACTCTAGTAAGTGACTTACAACTCTCTTACTTAGTGTCAAGTAAGGTACTAAATAAGCATACTTACGTTTTTTATTATTTAACTTAAAATTTGCTGGTTGATAGACAAAGAGAGTTTGATTCACTCTTCACAATAGTCTGTAAAGTTGAAAATACCTTGAACTCCCTTTAAAACTACATTACCCATAATTCCTTAAGCCTTTTCCTATTGGTTGTGAGTTAAAACGACATTACCCAAACTCCTTTTCTCCATACCCATAAGGCCTTTAGCCTTTTCCTATTGGTTGTGGGTTTTGCGGGCTGTTTTTGATATGGTAATGGGGGGCGTGTTGTCCAGGTTTTTTTGGAGAGAAGGCGTGGTGGTGAAGGTTGAGTGAGGTTCTTCCCCAGAGCTTTTAAAATAAAATCCTTATAAATATCATACTTTGGAGGCATTGAATATTAATTTCAATCTTTACATGTCAATAAGCATTTATTAAGTATATATTCTATGTTGGGCACTATTGAAGAAAGGGAGATATAAAGACATATAAAAATCAGTCCTTGCTCTTAAGGGCCTCATATTCCAGTTGCAGAGAAGATGCACATGGATTAAAAATGCACATATTCTCTATAATCATTGTCCTAATTCCCTTACTTCTCTATGTGTCAGGTTCCTGAAGAAGGCTACATCTTCTCCTTAAGCCTCCAGGCAGGCTGCTGAGGGCTTGTGGGTTTCTCAACACCGTATCTTAGAGGCATGGCTGCCATAGCTTTTATTTGTAACCAAAACTGTTGATCTGATATCAGGATGCCCATTAACAATTATGTGCCCATATGAAGTAGAAGCATTGTTGCTAAGGCATAGAACACAGGCATTTTCTGCTCAAAGAATTACAAAGTATGAAATAATCTAAATAACCTTATTAAATAATGAAAATATTACTTTAAAATATTGTAAAACTCTTAATCCTGCCACCTTGCTTCCTGATTTACCAGTCTCAGCAGAACCATTACACAATTGTGAAACATTAGTGTACATGGCTGAAAAGCTTCAAGATAATCTCCTGGACACTCCTTTAGACAATCTAGATAAAGTCTTATTTACTGATCATTCTTCTTTTATGAAAGTTGACATATGCTACACTGGAGCTGCTGTAGTCACAGAATTTGCCACTGTGTAGTCAGCTTCACTGCCCTCAAATATAAATGCTCAAGGCACAGAACTAATAGCCCTAAAACATGCCTGGACAATTGCCAAAGGTAAAAAGGCAACTACACAGGTGGCAAATATGCATTTGTAATTTACCATTCAGTAGACATGTTATGGCTTCAGAGAAGATTTTTAACCTCAGCTGGAAAATATGTAGATAATGCAAAAATTATTAATGAGGAACTTTCTGCTCTCCAACTACCTGAAGCCCTAGCTGTAGTTTACTGCTCTGCCCATACAGGTGGCACTGACTCTGTCTATATGAATGCTTTGGCTATTTTGATTAATCCGATAAACCAAGTTAATTCCAAAGGACTGAGCATGAAAAATGCTATCCACCTCTCTAAAGAGAACTGATGGGTTCTGAGTGCTGATTGAATCATACTGTCTTCATTTTTCTTGACCTTGTGTTTCTATACAACATACCTAATATGTACATACATTTTAATGACTTCACATGTATAATTGATATCATATTCTTTTCCTTCTCAATGTGTGAGTCTAGCACTGGGTGAAATGAAAGAATTTGAAGCTCAAAATACTAAAAAATGGATGATGAGGAGCAAGTAGGTGGCTCAATGAATAGGGAGCCAGGTCTGGAGATGGGAGGTACTAGGTTCAAATCTGGCCTCAGTCACTTCCTACCTGTGTGGCACTGGGCAAGTGACTTAATCCCCAGTGCCTACCGTTTACCCCACTGATACCTTAGTATCAATTTTAAGACAGAAGATGAAGGTTTTTTCAATCCATATTTTAAAAAATATCTTAGAATGGAAAAAATAAGTTAGAGGTGTAATAAATACATAAAACATGGAAAGATCTATATGAACTGACACAGAGTGAAGTAAGAAGAACCATGGAAAGAACATACACTGTAATTATCAAAAATGAGTGAAAAGAGCAATGAATCCCAAAGAAATCAAAAGCAAATATGACAAAAGAATGTCATATCTTATATATCCTGAAAAGCAAAATGGAGAGATATGAGAAAACAATCAGAACCTTTGTGGAGGTGAGAGATCCAAAGGTATTAAACACTGTACAGGTTTGAGGACTTTTCAATTTACCAATCAATTGTGATGAATTATTTTTTCTCTACAAAAGTACTATCTCTCATATGAGATAGCTTCCTGGAAGACGTTTGAGAAGAGATAGATTGGATACTAAAATGATGTAAGAACCAAAATATCAATAAACACCCATTTAAAAATAACTGCATAGAATTTATAGAATTTTAAATTTGATTTATCCAAAAGGGAAGTCCCCCCTTTTGGTAACATCTCTATGGCTTTTTGAGAATATCACTATATTTTTTTCTTTAAAACCATTATCTTCTGTCTTAGATTCAATATGTGGTATTGGTTCTAAGGCAGAAGAGTGGTAAGGGTTAGGCAATGGGTGTTAAGTGACTTGCCCAGGGTCACACAGCTAAGAAGTATCTGAGGTCAGATTTGAACCCAGGACCTCTCATAGCTGGGTCTGACTCTCAATCCACTGAGACACTCAGCTGCCCCCTCTATTACTTTTGAGAGGTCACTATATTCCCTGCCACCCAAGCGACCAATGTAGATGTCATCCTTGACTCTTCACTCTCACTGATCCCCACCATAGCCAATTCCCTGCATTTTACGTTCTTAACATCTCTCCTATTTGTCATCTTCTCTCCTCTGACACTGCCATCACCCTGTTTCAGGTGCTTATTTACTTCAAGCCTCTTGTATTCCAATAGTTTGAGGTTTGGTCTAGCTACCACAAGTGTCTTCTCAAAACAGTTCTTTCTATACTCACTTCTGAAAATGAGTTTCCTAAATTTCAAATCTGATTTCTCACCCCTTTCTAAATATACCCCAATGATTATAACATCCAATATCAAGTAGAAAATACTCTTTTTTTACTTCAAAGACCTCCTTTCCAAAAGATATTCTTGGATCAAGTGATGTTGCTGTCCTTGTTGTTCCTCAAATAAAACATGCCATCTCCCTTTCAGTCATTCTGGCTATCCATGCCTGAAATGCTCTCTCTCCTCTCTTATATATCCTGAATTTCTGGACTTCTTCTATGGCTCACCTAAAAATTCCTTTTCCATAGGAATCACCCTTAATTCCAGTGCCTCTGCTCCTAATTCTTTCAAATTTATGCTTTCTGAATTTTATTTGTTTACTAGTTAGATATTGCATTAGACTAAATTATTTGAGATCAGAAACTATCTTTAACTTTCCTTCATGTGCCAAGTGCTTAACACAGTACATAATACATCGCTGACAATTAATAAATATTTATTGACTGATTGATTCCCTACTCAAATACGCCTGGGGAGGAGTCTACCTTATTCACTAGCTGGATAGGCTGCCATTGTCTGGCAAAGGAAAGCACATGATTTAAAAGGAATATTACCTTCCAGGGATACGGCATTGAGTTTTCTCCCTCTATTATGGATCCTTTCCCTGATTTCATCAAGAACATTTCGTGGAGGGTCCAAGCCACAGCATATACACCATTATAGATGGTATAACTTAAGTCAGACATGGTCATGTCAAAGTAAAGCAAAGGCAGAGTCTCCAAGGAAGCATTGACTGAACATTCCTCTTGCTTCAGCATTTCAAGTTCATCTTTACATCCGAAGGCTGAGTACCAGAATTCTCTCAATAAAATATCCCCTGGATATATAACAGGGTTCACTGTCCTGAGAAAAGGTTTAAAACCAGGAGTATCGCTTGTTAGATGGGAAAATGTAAGTGCCCCATGGAAATTATAACCATCAACATAAAGGGGTCTCATGGTGATGTCCCAGTGACTGCTTGTTATCCAAACCTTCCAATTTGGAATAAAAGGAAGTTGTGAATATCTAAAGATCATTAAAGAATCTGTGTCACCATGAATGAAAATCACTTTGGTGGCTGAAGCCATGATCCTCGGCATGAAAGTCAATTGAGATTCTGCGTGTCTTCTCTCACTGACAGGGATCTTCTCTGTGAAGGACACACAGACACCATGATTTGCCATCTCTAATGTCAGTTTCTGAAGGAATTCCTCACCTCTCAGATCATCTACTGTCACCAGAGCTACCCATGTCCATTGAAAATGAGTCATCAGTCTGACCATCCCTTTATGGAGAGAAGAATCCCTAGAGGCTAACTGGTAAAGAGAAGGGAATTGAGTCTTGTCACTCAGGATGGGATCAAATGGTCCATAGATGATCTGGACGTGAAAGAAATATGGAAAAATGTGAGATCTAAAAATATGGTCTTGATGAATGTGTAAATATGGGGTTAAAACCAATAAAATCTAATTTAGATTGAATACATCAACTGAGACTATCTCAATTATCACAGACCTTAGACTAAATGTAGAACATCTTTGTGGTCATTGAATGAAAAGAAATGAATATCAACAGGAAATCTGTATCAATAGTCTAGGAAATGGGGGCACCTAGGTGACTTCGAGGATTGAGAATCATGCGTGAAAATGGGAGGTCCTAAGTTCAAATCTGGACTTAGACACTTCCTACCTATGTGATCCCAGGCAAATCACTTAAGTCCCATTGCCTAGCCCTTATTACACTTCATTGTTGAAACCAAGCACAGTACTTGTTTCTAAGATGGAAAGTAAGAGTTTTAAAAAAGATAAATTGACATTTTTTAAATAGACTGGAAATGTATTTGTGTCTCTGGAGATCAGCTGTAAGGAATCAAGAGAGCTAAGAGGGAACTAGTTCAATGAAAAAGGAAAAGAACCTATATGTACAAAATACTTGTAGAATCATTTTATGGTGATAAAGAATTAAAAATTGAGGGAATATGCATTAATTAGGCAGTGGCTAAACAAGT
>NC_058130.1:795077595-795104243 GCF_016433145.1 Gracilinanus agilis | reverse complement strand
CTGAAAGCCAGGACTACCATGATGGTTTTGGCCAAAATGGAGGACACGGCTACAGTGAACACAATCCCAAAAGTAGTTTGTCTGAGGAGGCAGGTGACTGATGAAGGACAGCCAATGAAGAGCAAGGAGCAGAGGAAACAGAAGTTGAGGGAGATGAGCAGAGTGTAGCTGAGAGCCCGGTTATTGGCTTTGACTATGGGAGTGTCTTGAAACTTCAAAAATATCCAAAGAACCAGAACTGTCATTAGAGAGAAGGAAAGAGCCACACAGATCAGAGGCAGCCCCAATGGATCTGAAACATCCAGGAAAGTCACAACCTTGGGGAGGCATCGATTTCTTTCCTCATTTGGATACTCATCTTCGTGGCACTTCACACAGTGCTTCATATCTGCCCAGGGACAAACAAATTCTTAGGATTTTAGATTCAACAATTTATCCTCATCCCCACACAGAAAAAATAGATGTAATTCATCAAAATAGTATTGATTAATTCCCAAGGCATATTGGGAGAAGGTCATTGATAAGTAACCTAGTACCCAATCCATTCTTACTCTGTTTATATTCATTATTTTTAATTGATTTCATTTTTTCAGTATTCACCTTTTCTAACTAAATGCAAACTTGCCTTATGAGTCCATTTTCATTGGACAATAGACATAGAAACTGGAACTCCATCACACTGTTCTCCAGATCCTTTTTGAATCTATTATGTCCTGGCAATAACTATAGATTTGATCATCTGAGAAGTTTCCAAGATATTAAACAAGAAATCAACAAATCATCATCTGCTTACTGTGGGTCAGGAACTCACTAAGTAACATGCTTGAGTTGCAGACAGAAATAATGGAACAATATCTACCCATAAAGTCCTCACGTCCTACTAGATGACAGATAACAGTACAACATTTTTTCAATAGTCTATTAGATGTCCAGCTAAATTATAGATATCTATATTTCATGTTTAAATGTATTATAAATATGGAGTTGTACCTCATACTATGAATGCCTTCTCTCTTTTCACCTTTCTCTTTTGTGTTTTCTAGCCCTTTTCAAGACAGAAGTCAATTCCTATCATCTTCAGAAGGCCTTTTGTATTTCTTCCCATGGTGTTTTCCTTCTGCCCAGACATTACCCTCATCTGCTCTGTATATATTTTCTATTTACCACTTATTTGCCCATTGTCTTCCCCTCATAATATGACTTCCTTTGATATAGGGACAGTTTTGCCTTTGTTTATATCTCCTGGACTTAGTTTAGTGCCAGGAACATATCCCTGAATGAATGTTTGCCATCTCACTGACTAACAGGTCTGCTGGAGAATCTGTCCTTCCATCCAGAGTCCCTGGACCTTGCCCATAACCCTGTCCTATTGTTCTGTGTGATGTGGATAGGCATTCCGAAATAACAAAAGATTGAGCAGCCAACCTCTGATACAGCCCAGGTGCCAGAACATGAGAGCTCTCTCATGGAATCACCAATGTCATTGTATTCACTTTCATGTTCTGAAGAGCCTCTTATTCAGATCCCAAGGGAACCTCCACAACCGAAGAACAGACATCTCTGAATTCTCCAATATCTGATAGTATTCTGGCCTCTAGGATGACTGGTACCTCCCCTTGTTCCACTTTATCCTGTGCCACCAGCACTCCCTCATATCCCTAAGTACTAACATCAAGGTAGAACTGATGTCATCCTGGATTGAGTTAAAATGTAGAAAAGAAAATGTGTTTGCTTTTACCATTCTATGGACTGCCTGACACTTCTGTGGAAAACACTAAGTCAAGGAAAACACATGCAAAAGATGGAAAGAAAAACGCAGGAGTTTGACCTCATTTGAAGGGAGCTGAGAACTCAATCAGTAGCTCAATCTAGCCCCATTTGCTGGGTTTATTTCAGTGCCATCCACTGAATTCATGCTGAGAGGTTATTTGGGAAGGATTGAAAGTTTCCTTACTCGAATTTTACCAAATTTTTAAAAAATCTCTCAATCTCTCCCTTACACATGCCCAGGTAGTTTATTTTCCATCCCCTAGGGAGGATCCTTCCAACTCTAAAACTCTCTAATTCTGCCATCCTATAACAATGTTAGGAAGTTTAAAGGTTTGAAATCATTTATATAGGGAGGCATAGAATGATTATAATATGTTACTGTATACATTGTATTAAAACTTAAATGTCTATATTACTGAAGGATGACTCTTCCATAAACTGTGATTATCGCCAGGTATTATACTAATGGAGTTACATAATAAATAATGCACAGACTGATTCTGAAAAGACGGGCAAAATCTCTTCAACAAAATCTTAGAGAGAATACAGCTCTTACACATAATGGAGAATAGACTTCATTTTTGGATTATTTATCAAAATTATTTATCAAAATTATGTTGAAATATGATGAAGGGTAGAACTGACAGAATATCTAGCATATACCGGGGTAACTCTTTCCTCTAAGAATAATTTCTCCAAATCTCACTTAATCTAAAATCTCTAAAGAATGTACCCAGATGTACATGAACTGAGCTCTATCTTATCAAGATAGAATACATGCTCCTTCATACTCCAGTCAGTTGCATGTGAAACCAGAAAAAGACCATACAAATGAGTTCTACAAAATGATAAAGAAAGACACTTTTTAAAATAAATTTCATAGCTGTCATTTTGAATAATGGACATTATATTCTAATTGAGTATCATTTGTTCCAGTTACATGTCCTTAGCCCAGTATTTTTCACTGATTCTACTTATTTCCTAATATCCCGGTACTTGGTCAGTGATGGGGCTTTACATGACCGGACTTGAGAGCAAAAGACCAATTTATTTGACCAAAAGGTTCAAGAGCAAATATCCTGCAGACACTTACTCATTTGGTTGGAGATCTCCCCCTCAGGGCACAGAGAACAGTTGAAACAGCAGATGGGTTCCCCCTCCAGAGGGATTTGTCTAAATCCAGGACCACAGCTCACACTGCATGTGGCACAGGGAGTCTATGAACAAGGGAATAAATAGCATAATGGTTCTGGAAATGAACAGAACTGAGAATAGTATATCATTATGTGCCAATAGTTGTGGAAAACTGGCTGAATCTTTTAGACCTCCTTGACTTTAATCATTTGTAAGAGATGGAACCTGAACAAGATAACATTTGAGCAGTCTCAGTTATCTAGTATTTTGTAGTCCTCAATGTTAGCTTTGTTTTTTTAAACTTACAAAGTCACAGAATCAAATGTGTGTGACTGACCTAAAACATACTTATTCTCTATGCATGTAAGATGCACAACACAGATTAAGTTAAAAATGAGGTTGATTTGATTATTCATTAGAATGGAAGTGGAAAATTCGACTCTACTGTGGAGAAAAAATTTGTTCTGTTCAGAAATACACTGGTTGCAGAAAAAACTTTTTTTTAACATTTATTAATATTCATTTTTAACATGGTTACATGATTCATGCTCCTACTTTCCCCTTCACCCCCTGCAATCCCCCCACCCATGGCCGATGCACATTTCCACTAGTTTTGTCATGTGTCCTTGATCAAGACCTATTTCCAAATTGTTGGTAGTTGCATTGGTGTGGTAGTTTCGAGTCCACACTCTCAATCATGTCCACCCCGAACCATGTGTTCAAGCACTTGCTTTTCTTATATGTTTCCTCTCCTACAGTCCTTCCTCTGAATGTGGGCACTGTTCTTTACCATAAATCCCTCAGAATTGTCCTGTGTCATTGTATTGCTGCTGGTACAGAGGTCCATTACATTCAATTTTACCACAGTATATCAGTCTCTGTGTACAGTGTTCTTCTGGCTCTGCTCCTTTCGCTCTGTATCTGTTCCTGGAGGTCTCTCCAGTTCGCCTGGAACTCCTCCAGTTTATTATTCCTTTTAGCACAATAGTATTCCATCACCAGCATATACCACAGTTTGTTCAGCCATTCTCCAATTGAAGGACATACCCTCCTTTTCCAGTTTTTTTGCCACCACAAAAAGCACAGCTATAAATATTTTCGTGCGAGTCTGTTTATCTATGATCTCTTTGGGGTACAAACCCAACAGTGGTATGGCTGGATCAAAGGGCAGGCATTCTTTTATAGCCCTTTGAGCATGATTCCAAATTGCCAGCCAGAATGGCTGGATCAGTTCACAACTCCACCAGCAATGCATTAATGTCCCCATTTTGCCACATCCCCTCCAACATTCATTACTCTCCCCTTCTTTCATTTTAGCCAATCTGCTGGGTGTGAGGTGATACCTCAGAGTTGTTTTGATTTGCATTTCTATAATTATTAGAGATTTGGAACACTTTCTCATGTGCTTATTGATTCTTTTGATTTCTTTACCTGAAAATTGCCTATTCATGTCTCTTGCCCATTTATCAGTTGTGGAATGGCTTGATTTTTTATACAATTGCTTTAACTCCTTGTATATATATATATTTTATTTTTTTTATTTTAAACCCTTAACTTCTGTGTATTGACTTATATGTGGAAGAGTGGTAAGGGTAGGCAACAGGAGTCAAGTGACTTGCCCAGAGTCACATAGCTGGGAAGTGTCTGAGGCCAGATTTGAACCTAGGACCTCCCATCTCTAGGCCTGGCTCTCAATCCACTGAGCTCCCCAGCTGACCTACTACTTGTATATTTCAGTAATTAGACCCCTGTCAGAGTTTTTCGTTATAAAGATTTTTCCCAATTTGTTTTTTCCCTTCTGATTTTGACTACATTGTTTTTGTTTGTACAAAAACTTTTTAGTTTAATATAATCAAAACCATTTAATTTACATTTTGTAATTTTCTCTAACTCTTGCTTGGTTTTAAAGTCTTTCCTTTCCCAGAGATCTGACAAGTATACTATTCTGTGTTCACTTAACTTGTTTATAGTTTCCCTCTTTGTATTCAAGTCGTTCACACATTCTGAATTTATCTTGGTGTAGGTTGTGAGATGTTGATCTAGACCTAATCTCTCCCATATTGTTTTCCAAATTTCCCAACAGTTTTTGTCAAATAGTGTATTCATGTCCCAAAAGTTGGGCTCTTTGGGTTTATCATACACTGTCTTGCTAATGTCATTTACCCCAAGTCTATTCCACTGATCCTCCCTTCTGTCTCTTAGCCAGTACCATTCAACAAAAATTGTTGAGGAAATTGGAAAATAACATGACAAAAACTAGGCACAGATAAATACCTCACACCATAAGCCAAGATAAAGTCAAAATGTATACATCATTTAGAAATAAAGTGTGATGCCATAAACAAATCATAGGAACATGGAATAATCTACCTGTCAGATCACTAGATAAAGAAAGAATTTATGTCCAAATAAGACTTAAAGAACATTATGGAATATAAAACAGATAACTTTAGCTACATTGAAATGTGTTGCACAAAGAAAACCAATGTGACCAAGATTAGTGTCTCTTGTGATTACACAGGAAACAAAAATTAGAAAAAATTTCATAGGAAATATCTCTGGCAAAAATCTCATTTCTCAAATATGGAGGAAACCAAATAAAATGTATGAGAACACATCATTTCTCAATTGATAAATGGACAAAAGTTGTGTACAATCAATTCTGAGATGAAGAAATTAAAAGTATTTTTAAGTCAGAAGAAAAATGCTCCAAACCATTATTACTAAGAGAAATACATATTAAAACAATTCTGAGGTATTACCTTACTATCAGACTAGCTAATATGACAAAAAAGATATTTTAAATGTTGACAGGTTGTGGTAAAACTGAAATATTGATATACTCTTGGTGGTGGAGTTGTGAACTGATCCAATCTTTCTAAATTACAATGTGTAAACCATGCCTAAGGGCCATAAGACTGCATGTGCCATTTGACCCAACAATATGATTACTATGTTGGTATCCCAAAGAGATCAAAGACAGGGAAAAGGGACTTATTTGTACAAAAACATTTATAGTGACTCTTTTTGTGATGGCAAAGAACTGAAAACTGAAGGGTAGTCCATCAACTGGAGAATGGCTGAACAAATTATGATATATGATTACAATGGAATGTTATCATGCCATAAGAAATGAGAAAATATGATAGAAAAAACCTGGAAACACTTATTTAAAATTATGCAAAGGAAGCAAACAGAACCAAGACAAGACTGTAAGGGGCAGGTAAGTGTCTCACTATATTGAGAGCCAGGATTAGAGATTGGAGGTCCTAGGTTCAGATCTGGCCTCAGATACTTCCTAGGTGCGTGACCCTGGGCAAGTCACTTAACTTCCATTTTCTAGCCCTTACTGCTTTTCTCCCTTCAAACAAAAACACAATTTTGATTTTAAGACAGACGGTAAAGGTTTTTAAAAAAGAAAACATTATACATAGAAATAACAACAATGTACAATCATCAAATGTGAATAGATTACACATTATCAGCAATTTAAGGACCTAGGACAACTCCAAGCATCTCATGACTAAAAAAGGTTATCCATCATAAGAGAAGGAACTGATAGAGTCTGAATGAAGACTGAAGAAACTATTTTTCACTTTATTTGCTCAAGGAATTTTTCTCTAGTATAAATGACCTGTATCTTCTTCTACAACATGATGACCATGGAAATATGTTGAGTATGACAAATCAAGTGTAGCCTACATCATATTACCTTCTATCTTGGAGGGAGGCTGTGAGAGAGGGTGAGAAAATGCAATGCAAAATGGCAGGAAACAACTTTTTTATATTGTATGGACCCCACTTCTGATTAAGATGGCGGCAGAGTAAGGAGCAGCTGCTCAATCTCTCCTAACCAAAGCATACAGGACTCCTCAAGGGAACATAAAAATGAATCCAGACGAACAAAGGGACCCCACAACAGGGCGCAGCATTGAATGTATGTGGAATTGGGGCATTTCCATGCTATAAAGGGGAGAAACAGCTCTCACTAAAATGCAAGAGGAAGAAGCCTCTGCCCCACCCCCCACACACACCACGCACAGCGCCAAGGCCAAAGCACAAGAGTGAAAGCAGGATTGGGGCACCCAGTCACTGGCAGCTCCAGGACTTGTACCTGAGAGCTGTAAGATTTAGGACCCCAAGTGGCTAAAGAACACGCACAGACTTTCCCAAGCATCTGCGCGGGTGAATGCAGAGCCCTAGGCATGGATAAAGATCTCAAGTGCAGGCTTGGACCTCAAGTGGGGACCCTGTGCAGATGGAAGCGCGGCTGTGGAAGCAGCCCCTAAGACTGCTGAAGGAGTCTTGGGCAGAGGGGCAGACCAGGGACGACCAGGAGGCTCGACCCAGAGGACAAGGAGACCTGAGCCCTCTTCGGGAGCCTAGAAAGAGCAGACAGACCCTGAGTGTGAAGACAAAGCTGAAAAGGGGCGGGGCTAACAATGTCAAGCCGAGAACCCCAGAAGAAAAAGATTATCAAGAAAAACTCTGGGACACTCGACAACTTTTACACGGAGAAAATCCAGACAACAGAGGAGGACAAACAAGTATCCAAACCTTCCCAAAACAATGAAAACTGGTCACAAGATATGGAAGAGTTCAAAATGAGATGTTGAGGAAGATGGAAGAGATCTGGCAAGAAAATAACAGTTTAAAAGGCAGAATTTTGCAATTGGTAAGTGAGGCTCAGAAATCAAATGAACTGATAAGCAAACTGAACACCAGAAATGACCAGATTGAAAAGGAAAACCAAAAGATTATAGCAGAAAACCAGTCCTAAAGGATAGAATTGAGCAATTAGAAGGCAATGATCTCTCAAGACAACAAGAACAAATAAAACAAAGTAAAAAGACTGATAAAATAGAAGGAAACATGAAATATCTCAATGAAAAAGTGACAGACCAAAAAAACCGGTCTAGAAGAGACAATTTGAGAATTATTGGTCTTCCAGAAAAAGCAGAAATTAATAGAAACTTGGACTCCATACTTAAAGAAATTATTCAGCAAAATTTTCCTGAAGTTCTACGACAAGAGGGCAATATAGACATTGAAAGAATCCATAGATCACCCTCTACACTGGACCCAGAAAAGTCAACACCTAGGAATATAATAGCCAAATTCAAGAGCTATCAAGTAAAAGAAAAAATCTTACAAGAAGCCAGAAAGAGACAATTCAAATATCAAGGAGCACCAATCAGGATCACACAGGATCTGGCAGCCTTCACGCTAAAAGACTGCAAGGCTTGGAATACGATATTCAGAAAGGCAAGAGAGCTGGGCCTTCAGCCACGGATCAAATACCCATCAAAACTGACTACATACTTCCAGGGGAAAGTATGGGCATTCAACAAAATTGAAGATTTCCAAGTATTTGCACAAAAGAGACCAGGGCTAAATGGAAAGTTTGATATCCAACCACAAAAATCAAGAGAAACATGAAAAGGTAAATAAGAAACAGAGGGAAAAGAAAGAAAACTCAAAATTTTTAAATTTGACTCTTTAAGGGCTTAAATAAGATCTAATTATCTGTATTCCCATGTTGAGAAATGCTATGTATAATTCTCTGTAGTGAACTCTATTCACTATTATAATATTCACTATTCTAGCAACCAGAAGAATAATTCATAGGGAGAGGACATGATACTAAATGGTCTAAGAAGACATGGGGGGTGGGAAAGAAGGGGTGGGAATAGTAGGGGACACCAAGAGAAATCTGAGTAAATAAGAAAAATAGGATATCCTATTATACACAAAGAGGGCATGGGAAGGGGAGGGGATAAATACTATAATAAGAAGGAGAGGAAGAGAGCATTAAGAGATAATATTTAAACCTTACTATCAGTGTAATCAACCCGGGTAGGGAAGAGTAGTATATTATCCATTGGGATAAAAAACTGTATCTAACCCTACTGAGAAAGTCAGAAGGGATAAACCAAAAGGAGCAGGGGTGTGGGGTGGTCAAAAAAGGGAGGGGAGAAGAAGGGGGAGGGAATTCATTAGGCCTTTAAAAACAAAAAGAGGGAATAACAAGGGAGGGGGCAGAAAGGGAAGTCAATCAAGAAGGGGATAAGGGATACTGGCTCAAAGCAAACCACTGGTTTAAAAGAAAATAGTGTAAGAAGAAGGGGTGGGTCTAGGGGAGGATACAAAAATGTCAGTGAATGCACAACTGATAATTGTAACTCTGAATGTGAATAGGATGAACTCACTCATAAAACGGAAGCAAATAGCAGAGTGGATCAGAAACCAAAATCCTACCATATGTTGTCTACAAGAAACACATATGAGGCGGGTAGACATACACAAGTTTAAGGGTAAGGGCCTGAGAAAATTCTTTTGGGAATCAAATGAGAAAAAGAAGGCAAGAGTGGCTATTATGATTTCTGACAAAGCCAAAGTAAAAATAGATATGATTAAAAAAGACAGGGAAGGTCATTACATCCTGATTAAAGGCAGTATAAACAATGAGGAAATAACACTGCTCAATATGTATGCACCAAGTGGCATAGCACCCAAATTCATAAAGGAGAAACTGGCAGAGCTCAAGAAGGAAATAGATAGTAAAACCATACTAGTGGGAGATATAAATATTCCTCTGTCAGATCTAGATAAATCAAACCAAAAAATAAATAAGAGAGAGGTAAGAGAGGTGAATGAAGTCCTAGAAAAAATAGATTTAATTGATATGTGGAGAAAAATAAATAGGGACAAAAGGGAATACACCTTCTTTTCAGCTGCACATGGTACATTCACAAAGATTGACAATATAATAGGGCATAGACTCATTGCAAACAAATGCAAAAGAGCAGAAATAATAAATGTAACCTTTTCAGATCATAATGCAATAAAAATAATAATTGTAAGGGCGCCTGAACAGGCAAATCAAAAACCAATTGGAAATTAAACAATATGATTCTCCAAAACCAATCTGTCAAAGAAGAAATCATAGAAACAATCAACAATTTCATTGAAGAGAATGACTATGATGAGACATCCTACCAAACTCTGTGGGATGCAGCCAAGGCAGTACTCAAGGGGAAATTTATATCCTTGAGTGCATATATTAACAAATTAAGGAGGGCAGAGATTAATGAATTGGGCATGCAACTCAAAAAATTAGAAAGCGAGCAAATTAAAAATCCCCAGATGAAAACTAAATTAGAAATACTACAAATCAAGGGAGAAATTAATAAAATCGAAAGTAAAAGAACTATTGAATTAATAAATAAGACTAGAAGCTGGTATTTTGAAAAAACAGATAAAACAGACAAAGTACTGGTCAATCTAATAAAAAAAGGAAAGAAGAAAACCAAATTGACAGTATTAAAGATGAAAAGGGAGACCTCACCTCTAATGAAGGTGAAATTAAGGCAATCATTAAGAACTATTTTGCCCACTTATATGGCAACAAATATAACAATTTAGGAGATATGGATGAATATTTACAAAAATATAAATTGCCTGGATTAAAAGCAGAAGAAATAGAATACCTAAATAATCCCATATCAGAAAAAGAAATTGAACAAGCCATCAAAGAACTCCCTAAGAAAAAATCACCAGGACCTGATAGATTCACAAGTGAATTCTATCAGACATTCAAAGAACTACTTATCCCAATAGTATACAAAATATTTGATATAATAAGCAAAGAAGGAGTCCTACCAAATTCCTTTTATGACACAAACAAGTTACTGATTCCAAAGCCAGGTAGACCAAAAACAGAGAAAGAAAACTATAGAAGAATATCCCTAATGAACACAGATGCAAAAATCTTCAATATATTAGCAAAGAGACTCCAGCAATTAATTAAGAAGATCATCCATCATGATCAGGTGGGATTTATACCAGGAATGCAAGGATGGTTCAACATTAGGACAACTATTCACATAATTGACCATATCAACAGTCTAACAAACAGAAATCACATGATTATCTCAATAGATGCTGAAAAAGCCTTTGACAAAATACAGCATCCATTCCTATTGAAAACACTGAAAAGTATAGGAATAGAAGGACCATTCCTAAAAATAATAAACAGCATATACCTAAAACCATCAACAAGCATTATATGCAATGGGGATAAATTAGAAGCCTTCCCAATAAGATCAAGAGTAAAACAAGGATGCCCATTATCACCTCTATCATTCAACATAGTACTAGAAACACTAGAAGTAGCAATTAGAGAAGAAAAAGAAATTGAAGGTATCAAAATAGGCAAGGAGGAGACTAAGCTATCACTCTTTGCAGATGATATGATGGTATACTTAAAAAATCCTAGAGAATCAACTAAGAAGCTTGTAGAAATAATCAACAACTTTAGCAAAGTTGCAGGATACAAAATAAATGGACATAAATCATCAGCATTTCTATATATTTCCAACACATCACAGCAGCAAGAGGTAGAAAGAGAAACACCATTTAAAATCACCCTAGACAATATAAAATACTTGGGAATCTATCTACCAAAACAAAGCCAGCAATTATACGAAAACAACTGCAAAACACTTTCCAAACAAAACTGGATCTCAACAATTGGAAAGCCATTAATTGTTCATGGGTAGGACGAGCTAACATAATAAAAATGACCATTCTACCCAAATTAATATACCTATTTAGCGCCATACCTATCAAATTACCAAAAAACTTCTTTACTGAATTAGGAAAAACTATAACAAATTTCATTTGCAATAACAAAAGATCAAGAATATCAAGGGAAATAATGAAACAAAATGTGAAGTAAGGGGGCCTAGCAGTACCAGATATTAAACTATACTATAAAGCAGTAGTCATCAAAACAATATGGTACTGGCTAAGAGACAGAGAGGAGGATCAGTGGAATAGACTTGGGGTTAATGACATCAGCAAGACAGTGTATGATAAACCCAAAGAGCCCAACTTTTGGGACATGAATACACTATTTGACAAAAACTGTTGGGAAATTTAGAAAACAATATGGGAGAGATTAGGTTTAGATCAACATCTCGCACCCTACACCAAGATAAATTCAGAATGGGTGAATAACTTGAATATAAAGAGGGAAACTATAAATAAGTTAAGTGAACACAAAATAGTATACCTGTCAGATCTCTGGGAAAGGAAAGATTTTAAAACCAAGCAACAGTTAGGGAAAATTACAAAATGTAAATTAAATGGTTTTGATTATATTAAGCTAAAAAGCTTTTGTACAAACAAAAACAATGTAGACAAAATCAGAAGGGAAACAACAAATTGGGAAAAAATCTTTATAACAAAAAACTCTGACAGGGGTCTAATTACTCAAATATACAAGGAGTTAAATCAATTGTATAAAAAAATCAAGCCATTCCCCAATTGATAAATGGGCAAGAGACATGAATAAGCAATTATCAGGTAAAGAAATCAAAAGTATCAATAAGCATATGAGAAAGTGTTCTAAATCTCTAATAATTAGAGAAATGCAAATCAAAACAACTCTGAGGTACCACCTCACAACTAGCAGACTGGCTAAAATGAAAGAAGGGGAGAGTAATGAATGCTGGAGGGGATGTGGCAAAATTGGGACATTAATGCATTGCTGGTGGAGTTGTGAACTGATCCAACCATTCTGGTTGGCAATTTGGAACTATGCTCAAAGGGCTATAAAAGAATGCCTGCCCTCTGATCCAGCCATACCACTGTTGGGTTTGTACCCCAAAGAGATCATAGATAAACAAACTTGTACGAAAATATTTATAGCTGCGCTTTTTGTGGTGGCAAAAATACTGGAAAAGGAGGGTATGTCCTTCAATTGGGGAATGGCTGAATAAACTGTGGTATATGCGGGTGATGGAATACTATTGTGCTAAAAGGAATAATAAACTAGAGGAGTTCGAGGTGAACTGGAAAGACCTCCAGGAATTGATGCAGAGCGAAATGGAGCAGAGCCAGAAGAACACTGTACATAGAGACTGATGTACTATGGTAAAATTCGAATACAATGGACTTCTGTACCAGCAGAAAGCAATGACACAGGACAATTCTGAAGGATTTATGGTAAAGAACGCTACCCACATTCAGTGGAAGGACTACAGGAGAGGAAACATATAAGAAAAACAAACGCTTGAATGCATGGGCTGATGAGGACATGATTGGGGATGTGGACTTGAAACTACCACACCAATGCAACTAACAACAATTTGGAAATAGGTCTTGAACAAGGACACATGTTAAAAGCAGTGGAAATGTGCATCGGCTATGGGTGGTGGGAGAGCGAGGGGTGAAGGGGAAAGTAGGAGCTTGAATCATGTAACCATATTAAAAATGAATATTAATAAATGATTAAAAATTTTAAAAAAATTGTATGGACCTGTAAGAAATAAATTTTTTTAAAATGCAATGAGTTTCAGAAAAGAGATAGCACACATTTCTCAGCTCCATTGAGATATAGTCATTAAGCAGGTGAATAGAATTATTCTCACTGAATTAAGATGTATTGTTAAGTGTCATCATTCACAAAATACTAGGTAATAGATAAAATTCTGGCCTTCGGATCAGAAGGCATTGGACCAATAAATTTCATTTTATGTCTGTTTCTTATTTCTATCAAATATCATGGCTGAGCAAGATAAACTTTAAATTCCATTCCAGCTCTCTCTTTAGTGGTGCTAAAAATTCCAAGTGGAAAACCATCTCATAGATTGCTTATTTGACTTCTTCACCGAGACATTTGCTGAAAGGAGAAAGGATATGTTTGTCCAGAGAGGATTTTCTACCAGAAAAACTCAATGTGGAATTAAGCATGGAAAAATTTGTTCCCAGGTTTAAATAACAAGATAAATATTACATTTAATTTCTCACCTTGGCATCAAAAAACCCCCACACTATTGTCTCCCCATCAATACTGAAATCTTGACCAGACTCAGCCTGGGGGCTATACTGTCCAACTTTCACCAGAGCTTCAGTATCCTGACTAAAGGTTATATAGTTCAGGATGTTGTATTGAGCCTCAGGGTTTTTATTCTCATCCATGAACACCTGTTCACCAGCACTGTTGTTAAAATGGAGATTCTTTAGAAATGAATGGAGCTAGGAGAGAAGAGAAATCCCAATCATTGCCTGGGGTATGAAGTCAATAAGTGCTCAGGAAGTCAGTCCATAATCAATAAGCATTTATAAAGTATGTATTCTATGTTGGGCATGATTTGAAGAAATGGAGATATAAAGGGAGATAAAGACCAGTCCTTGCTCTCAAGGGTCTTATATTCCAATTGCAGAGAAGATGCATATAGATTAAAAATGCTTATATTCCCTATAATCTTTGTCCTGATTCCCTTACTTATCTGTGTGTCAGGTTCCTGAAGACGGTTACGTCTTCTCCTCAAGCCTCCAGGCAGGGTGCTGAGGGCATGTTGGTTTCTCACCCAGTGCCATCAATTTGAGCATCCCCCCATTCTATTAAGTTCTTCCCAAAATTAATCACCAGTTATTAGTGCCCCATTTCAGTTAATCTGCAAATATCACTTCGAGTTTACAAAAGGGCATTTACTTAAACATCATAACATATCATAACTATTATATATTATAACATAACAAAAAATAAAATAGCTATTACAAAACATTTTTCCCTTTAGGAGAAGTCAGCTTATGTCTCTCACTGCAACACTGAGGAAGAATAGATTTACACTTGAGGTACTTACTTCCTCTTCATACTAACACTCTTCACTCTTGCTGTGTGGAATATTCTACTCCCTCTCCATGTTTCATAGCTCATTCTCTCCTCTGAATTTCCTGACTTCTGCCATGTCTCAAATAAAAACTCCATTTCCATAGGGGGCCCTAAACAATAACTCTTAATTCCAACGTCTTCTCTTTCGATTATTTCAAATCATTCAAATTCATGCTTTATGTTTTTTATTTGTTCACAATTGTTTACAAGTTACATCTTCCATTAGAATAAACTACTTGATATTAGACATTATCTTTAATTTCTTTCATATGCCAAGTTCTTAACACAGTACCTAATACATAGCTCACAATTAATAAATATTTATTGACTGATTGATTCCCAACCCAAATATACATGGGAAGGAATCCACCTTAAGCAGTAGCTGGATAGGCTGCCATTGTCTGGCAAAGGAAAGCACATGATTGAAAAGGAATATTACCTTCCAGGGATAAGGCATTGAGTTTTCTCCCTCTATTATGGATCCTTTCTCTGATTTCATCAAGAACATTTCATGGACAGCCCAAGCTACAGCATATACACCATTATAGATGTTGTAACTTAAATCAGACATGGTCATGTCAAAGTAAAGCAAAGGCAGAGTCTCCAAGGAAGCATTGGCTGAACATGCCTCTTGATTCAGCTTTTCCAATTCATCTCTACACCTGAAGGCTGAGTGCCAGAATTCTCTCAATAAAATGTTATCTTGATATATAACAGGGTTCACTGTCCTGAGAAAAGACTCAAAACGAGGAACATCCCTTGTTAGGTGGGAAAATGTAAGCGCCCCTTGGAAATTATAACCATCAACATATTGGGGTCTCATGGTGATGTCCCAGTGACTGCTTGTGATCCACACCTTCCAATTTGGGATTAAAGAAAATTGTGAATACCTCAAGATCATTAAAGAATCTGTGTCACCATAAATGAAAATCACTCTGCTGCTTGATGCCATGATCCTGGGCATAAATGGTACCTGGGATTCTCCATGTCTTCTCTCACTGACAGGGATCTTCTCTATGAAGGACACACAGACATCATGATTTGCCATCTCCAATGTCAGTTTCGAAAGGAATTCCTCACCTCTCAGGTCATCTACTGCCACTAGAGCTACCCATGTCCATTGAAAATGAGTCATCAGTTTGACCATACCTTTATGGAGAGAAGAGTCTCTGGAAGCTAACTGGAAAAGAGAATGGAATTGAGCCTTGTCACTCAGGATGGGATCAAATGGTCCATAGATGATCTGGATGTGAAAGAAACATGGAAAAATCTGAGATGTAAGCATATGGTCTTCTTGAATGTGTAAACATGGAGTTGAAATCAATAAAATGCATTTTGAATTTGATACATTAAATAGACGAGACTATATCTCAGTTAATCACAGACCTTAGACTACATGTGAAACATCTTTGAGGTCATTGAAGGAAATGAAATGAAGCTTAGCAGGAAATCTGTTTCAAAAGACTAAGAAAAGTTGGAAGCTGGATAGCGTAGTGGATTGAGAATCAGACCTAGAGATGGGAGATCTTGGGCTAAATTATGATGGGCTTTCAAAGCTGAGGATTTTGCATTTGATTTTGGAAGTGATACAGAAATAAATAGAGGTTATTGAGGAGATGGATAACATGGTAAGATATGTGTTTTAGAAAATCACTTCGATGACTAAATGGAAAATGAATTGCAGTATTATTTGGGAAAAGCAAGGTGATGTTAATATTCACAGACTACATACTACTTAAGAGTGAAATGCAGATAATGAGACATAATGCTCAAAGCAATGAAGGAGTATTCAAAACATGTGGGTTTTACTCACAGCTCTTCCATCAATTCATTTAAGGCTCTGGGGAGGCTGTTTCATCCCCTGATCATCAGGAACTTCCTCTGGACAATGCAGAAGGAGGTCTACAAAATCACTAGGATCATTTCCTGTGACAGAAGCCAGATTACACTAATTTTGTCCTTGCTATACAATAAAGGTGGGGAGGGGCAGTGCTCAAAGGGAGACTCACTTTCTCCCATGATTAGGTTTTGTTAAGTGTACTGATGGGATCTTTGTTGTAGGAATTTCCAGGCAAGATACAAGTTCTACTAAAGCAGGTGGGCAGCTTTTCTGAAATTTCTAGTCTCTGAGAATTGATTAGAGTGCATGTTGAAAGGGACTTGGCCAGGGTCACACAGTCACTTTGCAGCAGAAGTAACTTTTTTAACTTGGTCTTCCTGACTCTGAGGCCAATAGTCTATTCATTACAACATAGTTCCTATCTGGGATCTGAAGAAGCCTCAACATCACTCACCTGTGAATATCGGTAGAGATCAAGCAGGGTCCCCATCTGGACAGACAGAGCTGATGTGGCTCCTCCAATGACAGCCATAGGCTTGTCCTGCTCCCAGCAGCTGTAGTTAGGGATGAGCTGGCCCTGCCCAGACAGCCACCTGAGGGAGCTCTCCAAGGTGCTCGCATCACTGTGGTAGGTGTTGTAGAGATGGAAGCCCAGAGTGATGTTGGGCAACAGATTGGGGTCCTTGTTGATCTCCTCTATAGCAAATATTAGAGTCAGGGCTTGTTGGTAATTTTTGTGTAGCCACCTAAAGGGGAAAGAGTGACAAACCATTAACAAAATTTGGAAAATAAATTCACTTGAGAGGAAGTTCCAACAACCTGAGTGTCAAACCTAAGGACTCTGGTTCATTGGGAGTATATTAATGACAACATCAATTATTCCTATACCATTCCTCTCTTCTGATTCCTGGAATGTTGATGGCATTCCCAGAATCATTCATTCATTCATCCATTCCCTAAATATATAATGAACTGCTACCATTATGGAATAACTATTTCAGATTTAGATAACAGCCTAGAAGTGATCTAATCTAATTCATTCTCACAACAAATACTCACTGTGACATTACATGTAAGGAATATTATTTCCTTCCCAATGAGATAAAGAAGTTCTACAACGTTTTTAAAAATAAGCAAAATTTGCAGTTGTCTTATAAGAGCATGACCTGAAGTGATGGCCAAAAGTGATGTTCCCTCTGGAGTCTATTAAGATGTCAATTCATTCACAATTTAGGCCATTTTCACCAAGCTGTATTCAGCATTGATCTCAAACCTTGGCCCACACCCCATGTATGACCTCCCAGGGTACCTGTACCCAAAGACCAATGCTGGTGTCCCAGCTAATGCTCCTGTATAATTCTACCCCTCTTCACCCAGCTAAGACATCTAATTCCATCCAGGACCACAAATCCATGTCCATCCCCCCTGGCAACCCTGCACTTTTGTTAGCATCTCCCTGAACCCTCAAATATCTTCTTTGCTCTCATCTCCCAGTCTACCTCCTGGGTAGTGATGCTGTGCCTCCTAGGATTGTCAGTGAGTAGAGAGTTCTCTGGTTAGAAGCATTTGTGATAACAACTGAATGTACTTTTGCTCTTTAGCTTCAGAAAAAAACAGGTGAATGGAGACTGACAATCAGCAACAAGAGTCAGAGAAGAGGGGGTACAAGAGACATTAGGATCAGTAGGCAAGGGCTTACTGTCCTGCCTGCCCTGCCATAAAGACCTTGGCAATCATCAGCCCTCTATGAGGCACTGCCAGCCAGACACTTACTTATAATCCCTACAGTCCTCATCAGGTTTATTTCTAAAGAATCCTGCTCCTGTGACGCTGCTCACTTCAAATGAATACATGGAGAGAAAAGTCCCAATTATGAGATCCCCATTTTGGACAAGGCTGGGGCTGATTTGAGAGAAGCAGGGGGGCTTCCCTGTCCTGTTCTCAGAGGCTGGAAGGTTCAAGAGCAGTGGCAGGAGCAGGAGAAAAAACAACAGAAAAATTTTTCTCTGAATTAAAAGCAACATATTACTAGACATTAGCTAAAGCTCCAAGTCTGAGAAGAGTCAAGGAACTGCCAAAATTAGAGCACTAGCAACTCTTTGATTCTTGGTATGCTGAGAAAACTCCTGGAGCTGGAATGTCCAGTTCTAATGCAGAGGTCCTGGTTCCAGTTCTCCCTACACACTTGAGGAAACACAGAGGGACGTAAGCTGTGCCCATGTCAAGTACAAGGGCAGACATTAGACCATTTGGGGTGATTATAAGGTTTCCCTGGCCCTTCAGCTGTGCTCCATCTCTCAGTGGCCTTGTGCTTAGTCACTGATAATGGTTATCATCAGAGTCCACAGAGGCCTGGAGGCCCACGAGGAGTTCTGGGGACCATCCTGCCTCGGGAACCTGCAGCTGCGTCCCTACATGCAAGGCAAAAACACAAGTGGAAAAACATGTTTCTGAATCTCTGTCCCTGGTATCAACAAAGACCACTGGACAGGAGCCCACATGGAGGAGTTTGTGTGTCCCCAAGTCAGCTGGTGCCTGCAGAATCCTGGAGCAGCCAGATGGTGCCACAGGCCGAGTTTGATGTGAATAGACAAGATTAAACACATTTAGAAACGGCAGTTAGGCTGAGATTCTACAGGCCTCAAGGCCAGGATACACCTTGGACTAAAATCCAAGTCTAGACTCTCCCCATGCTGGGAATCATAGGATCAGAGAAACTCAAATGACAAAATGGGGCATCAGGCACTACCTATTGTGACTCGTATCTATAACAATCCTCCCCTCTGATTCCCAGATTTACTGAGTCCCCTAACCTGATATCTCACCATACTGACCTGCTCTGGGAATCAATAACTTCTCCATAATCCTAGAATCATGGATTTTAGAAGCGAAACAATCCATTGAAATAAAGTGAATGCAATATGTACTTTTTACTTAAAAACTTAAGTAAAATGATTTGTCTAAGGTCACAATATTTTTTTAATTTTCTCTATTTTATTCCAATAACAAATCTACACATAAGATTACAATATTTGTGTTGTGTCCTTTCCCTCTTCCCTCCCCTATTCCAGAGTGAACAAGCAATTCTGCCAGGTTATACTGTACTATACTATACTAAAACTATTTTCATAATATTCCTTTTTGTAATGGTGTAATCTTATAAAATCAAAACCCCAAATCATATACCTAAAAACAAATCATAAAACATATTTTTCTTCTGCATTTTCTGCATTTTTACTCCAACAGTTCTTTCTCTGGAAGTAGACAGCATTGTTTTTCTGAAGTCTCTCAGAATTGCCTGGGTCACTATATTGATGTTAGTAGCAAAGTCTATCAGATTTGGTTATCCCACAATGTTTCAGTAACTGTGTATAATATTCTCCTGGTTCTGCTTATTTCATTTTGTATCAGTTCATGCCGGTCCTTCCACTTCCAATTCTTATAAAAATAAATGGTTTCATCATTTCTTATAACAGAATAGTATTCCGTCACCATCACATACTACAATTTGTTCAGCCATTTCCAATTCAGGGACACCCGCTCAGTTTCCAATTTTTGCCACCACAAAAACACTGCTATACATTTTTATACAAACAAGTCCATCCCCACTTTTTATCTCTGAAAAATAGACCCAGTAGTGGTATCTTTGTATCAAATGGCATGAATTCTTTTAACATCTTTTGGACATAATTCTAAGGTCACATTATTAATAAGTTGCTTAATACACTAATCATACCAACTAGCACTTATATAGGGTCTTAAAGGTTTTAAAGCATCTCACAAATGTAATTGAATTTTTTCTCATAATAACCTGCTGAAAGATAGATGCTATTATTATTACCTTTTTACTGATGAGGAAACAGACTAGAGAGAGGTCCAATGTCTTTCTCATAGTCAGGAATTATCTGAGAAAGGATTAGAACTCAGGTGTTTCTGACTTCAAATCTCATATTCTCTATTGAATTATTGTTGCCACTAGAGAAACCATATCCAAGAAGATATTCTTTACAAGAAACACACCTGAAACAGAGAGACATCCATATAAAAGAAAAATAAGGGGATGGAACAGAATCTATTATGTATCAACTGTAGGGGGGAAAAAGAGAAATAATCATATTCTCAGATTAAGCAAAAGCAAAATTAAACCTACTTAAAACGGACAAACAGGGAAACCACAATCTGTTTAAAGGAACAATAGACAACAAAATATCATTACTGAAAAAAGTGATTGATTCTGCATCATTTGCTTATTGGTAATTTATACAATTGATTTTGTCCTAGAACTCTTTCATAGTTCTTTATCTCTTAACTTAGTTTAGAAATTCAGCTGGGAATAATGAGAAAAGTTTAGATATGCATTTCCTTTGCTAATCACTCTTCTGTTTTTGCCTCAAGGAGTTCTGCTCTCCTTGGAGAATGTGAGACACCATAGAGTCTAATCTAATATCTTTAAGCTGCTAAATTATTCCTCAAGGATGGCTGTTTTGCTCTCTAAGTGGTCATCATCTTTAATTTTGCAGACAGAACAAACAACGAACATTTCATAGCTGAGGGGAAAATTAGGTTGTACAAATCCCTTATTCCCAATTTCCAAACAATAATATTATTCCCCCATCCCTCAGCTATATAACTAATAGCATTGTCCTCAATCCTCTGATGTCACTAACTCTATAATCAATTGAAGTATTTCTTCACCTACCCTCTTCTCTTCTTTTTCTATATTCCCCAAAACTTACAAAAAGGGATGTATTCTTCTGCTTGCAGTCTTTCCCTAGAAACTGAGGCAATCCTTGACACATCTTATCAGGTAGCAACCTTGTGAATGAAAAGTTACATTGCTCAGAGAAATGTGCCTAAATCTAACTTTGCTGAACTTGACTCATGACAGTTTTGGTGAAGTGGTAGGATCAGGGAGAAACAGCTTCTCTCAGGGTCCTTATCAGAACATCTCCCCTCTGTGGGTTCCTGGTGGTACTTTTTCCAGAAAAGGAGCATCTTCAATTAGGGTATCTGTTTGGTGAATTTACTCTTTCCCTGTGCGCTCACCACAGTCAGACTTTCTCAGAGTAGGAAGGCAAATACTCTGTTGAGAATAATTTTTTGTATTAAAATGTTTTACCTTTTTTATTTGGAACAATTGGCAATATCTAAAACCTAAGCACTTTTCCTGGACCATACTTTGTAAGGAATTTATTCCCTCAAAGAAGATCTCCCCAAATAGGATTATGGGATGTCCCTTTGAAGGAATTCTAAAAGGCTCCCATTTTTTAATCTTTGACAATGTAAGAGTTGAATATGGTGACCCTCATCATATGAAATACTTGGAATAAATGGATCTTGTAAAATAAATAAAGAGAAGACTTCAAACAAATATTTTTGGCTTTTCCTTCAAGGAAGACCTCCAAAAGTCAAGGATGGTATTATTTTTTTAGGTTTCTTTATTTAATTAATTGATTTAGAATGTCTTTTTTAAACCTTACCTTCTGTCTTGGAGTCAACAGAAGAATGGAAAGCACTAGGCAATGGGGGTTAAGTGACTTGCCCAGGGTCACACAGCTGGGAAGTGTCTGAGGCTAGATTTGAATCTAGGACCTCCCATCTCTAGGCCTGGCTCTCAATCCACTGAACCACCCAGCTGCCCCTTTGGAATGTTTTATCCATAGTTACATGAATCATATGTTTCCCTCCCCTCCTCCTGCCTCCTCCTGTAGCCAATGAATAATCCCACTGGGTTTTACATGTATCATTGATCAGGATCTATTTCCATATTATTAGTATATGCACCACAGTGATTGTTTAGAGCAGTGGTTCCCAAGCTTTTTTGGCCTACCACCCCCTTTCCAGAAAAAAAATATTACTTAGTTTACTTTTATACTATCAACACCCACCACAAAAGTAGACACTATACTGATTTTGACACAGTGCTCCCAAAATTTTTTTAGGTTGAGAAAGTTATATTTCTAACTGCAAAATATCACTGTTTTACTCTCAATGTTTCTTTTACTTAGAAATGTTTAGGGAGGCCTAGTGAAGTATCATTGCCTAGCTCCCTAGACTGGATCCTAAGGAAATATATGAATTATTTTTAATTGACCTTTTATTGTTTTCTGATGGAAATTTTAACTCCATTCTCAGATTAGCCTGGGGAGGGTGAGATGGCATGATATCTGAGTATATCTAATGACCAAACTGAAAAGATCAATGCACTTGTGTGTTTTTTACTTCTTTATATAGGTGAGACTTGTGAGGGGCAGTAAAAACATTTCTTTAACATCTTCAGAGGCAATAAATTATTACACAAGTAAAATTAAATACTCAGAAGGCTGGTAACTTAGTCTCACCAGGAAAGGAAATATTGGGACCACTGGCTCACCGCTTTTTGCTGTTTTTCTATGTGTTTGTTTCTTTGTCTTTCTCTGTGGGTCTAAACTTGGGTCTGTATATGCCTATAAGTGCAATGTTTGTAGGTATAAAGGGAATATGGATAAAAGAGATAAGATATTTCTCTTATTTTACAAAATTTTATAGCATATTAACTAATAAGAATTGAAAATTTAGTTTCTTTGCCATGAATTTCCAAATTGTAGTTTGAATGTTATAAAAGCTAAGACATTTAAATGAATTTCAAGGTAATTTTCTCTAGAAGTTTGTTTTTAGAAAAAACTAACTAGAGCTAAGCTGGAAGGAACTTTGTTTAATTTTGAGAAACAGCCAGGAATACTTTCTTCCTGCTTGTAAGAAGTTTGCCTTTAACTGTATGTGTGTGTATCTTTAATTGAGAAATGATCTTGAATATTAGAAATTATAAATTCAGGGATAACTAGATCCCAAAAACAAAGTGCATAGATTATACTCACTTTTGCTGTCCACTCCAAAAGAAATTTTAGGTCTTTATCTATGACCAGAAAGATTTCTTCATCTCTTTTGTAAAAGGCTTTAGTTTACAAATTGAATTATAAGAGATGGCTTACTTCTTGTGTTATAAAAAAGTAAGCAAGGTAATCTGAGTGGGTCTCGAAGGCAATTTGGGTGTGAGGAAGGATAAAGGGGATATAGGTGATTATACGGTGATTGGAGGAGGAATGAAGGGAAGAGAAGGTATATAGGAGATAAAGGAATTGTGGTATGTGGGAGAGGGCAGCTCAAACAGGTTTATTCACAGAGGCTAAAGATAGAAGATATTGGGGAAGATGGGCTGAACCCTTCCAGGTAAAGAAAGGTATCTCTATAGGTACAAGGGAGTTGGGCCAGTCAGAAATGTTTTAACTCTGGCTGGAGTGCTTCTCTAGTCAGTTTCCAAAGTTCCTTGAGGGAGGAGTCAAAGGAGCTCCTCCCTGCCATTGAAACTGTTAGTAGGAGGAAGTCTCCAGTAACCACTTCCTGCCAATATGGATGCGCACAGTTTCCTCAAGAAAATAAAAGAAAATGATTCCTTCCCTTTCAGCCCTTGTCTTAATTTTGACACAATGATTCACCAGAGGGTTTGAATAGCTAACAAGGGGATTCATTAATACCAGGGTCAGTCAGGAGTGGAGAGGGGTTTAGGGTTTTCTAACCACTGCTTGGGATATGGGTGATGGTGGGGGATAGGTCACAGGAGAGGTTTAGACTGAGAGAGCCTGCTCTCCCAGTCAGGAAGATTTGATTGTCTTTTAAGTAAAGTCCTTATCAAATCACTAAAACAAGGGGTAACTTATTTGAGGATACTCTATTCGTCTATAGAAACTAAACCCACAATGTCCAATCACCCAGCCCTCCCTTCCACCCAGGGCCCAAAGGAAATGCAGGTGAAGGGGAGGGATGTAGATGGAGAGATCAGGGAGAGGTCCAGAGAAATGAGATAGGTCAAAATTTCCCCAAGACAAGAAAAGCGCATGCCAAAGCCAAAGCAATTAGGTCAAAGCCACACTGAATGGCCTAAGACAACAGGCTAAGCCAAAGCAAAAGCCTCCAGCCATAGCGAAAGCCAGAAGGCAAAAGCCTCATCTGTTGGAACTTCACCTCTATTTATAGCTTCAATTTCTAAGTGACTTTCTGAAGATTCTAATATCTTTAACTTTAACTTTAACTTTTTGTGACTGTTAGAAATTATAGAAGCAAAGGTTTCTATTAGCCACCTTACATTACACTTGTCCACAAAAAATGGAAGCTCACTTGAGGCAGCAACTTAGATGTAAGAGATATTTAATTTGGGAAAATGTGTTGTGTTTCTTGTATGAATAATATAGCAAATTTCTATATGGATGGACCAGGCCTTTAAAGGCTGTTAGAGGTTTTAATAATTGCTAAAGAACATCTTAATATATTTTTGGAAGTTTGTAGACAGGATTAGAACCAAAGCTATAGAGTATAAAATTAGTCTCTCCTTCTGAGAGAATGAGATAAAGATGAGCTGCTTTCATCTCTTGAGAGTAACAGAAATAAGTGGAGTGTCCTTTTTGAGACCCAGAAGACACCAACACATTCTGTCATGTGTCGGGGTCAATTTAACTGCTTAGGATATGGCAGATACAACTCCTTGACTTCCCTTACCTGAAAGAGTTTTTATTTAGCTTTTTTATTTTTTATTTTTTTATTTAACATAAACAAGGAGAAGTTCTCTAGTATGCCTGAAAAGCCAGCCTACTGAAATGGTCTGAAATCTAGGAGTAAATTATTTTAATTTGGAAGCTGGCTAACCATCTAATGCTGTCTTAAGAAAAGTTTCATATAAAAATACTACGGTTTAATATTAATTTTCCACAAAAGAAAAAAGAATCATATTTACAGAAATTTAAATCAGACCTTTTGAAGTGGCAAAGACTTTGAAATGGAGAGATTGTCAATATATTGGGGAAATGGCTGAAATTTGTTATGGTATGTGAGTGTGAAGGAATACTATTGAGTAAGAAATGATGAGGGTATAGAAATATTTTTATGAACAGATACAAAGTGGAGTGAGAAGAACCAGGACAACAATGTACACAGAAGCAGCAATATTGGGAACATAATCAACTATGAAATACTTAATAAGTGATCAATGCAATAACTGATCACAGTTTAAGAAGATTTATGATGAAAAAGGTTTCCCATCTCCACATACAGAACTCATGGACTCTTAAGTGCATGTTGAAAGAGCCTTTTTCTGAGCATTTTTCTTGTTTTGTGGGTAATAGAACTAACAGGAAAACATTATTTGCATGATTTCATATGTATAGTGGTATAATATTTTTTTCCTTTATCAATAGGTAGGGAAGTTTTGAGAGTGGAAGGGAATTTGGAACTGAAAATAAAAATGTGCTGTCAAGCACTGCAGTCAGTTTTGAAGACGTGAAAAAGTTCAACTTGGGGATACAATATAACAGCCAGAAAGATCTGGGAGGACTGACTGATTTGGGGCAGCATGAACATCGAAAAGAGAAAGACTACTAAAAGATGAATGTTCTCACAAAAACTAGAAGCAGCAATGTGAAGCAAAAAAATATTCTGAATGATCCATTTCAAAAAATTAATGGGGGGGGGTAGCTTGGTTGCTCAGTGGATAGAGAGTCAGGCCTAGAGACAGGAGGTCCTAGATTCAAATCTGGCCTCAGACACTTCCCAGTTGTGTGACCCTGGGCAAGTCACCTTAACTCCCATTGCGCACCCTTACCACTCTCACCTAGGAGCCAATACACAAAAGTTAAGAGTTTTAAAAAAAAGAATTGGGGAATGGCAGGACATGACAGAAACTATAACCATTATAGAAAAGAGGGTTGAAGGAAGAAGTTTCATCTGAAGAAAAGCAGGTCCCAAGGAGTGCTAGAACATAAAAAGAGTGAAAAGAGAAAAAGTTGAAGAGAAAGGAAGTTTGATAATTAGGCACTAGGAAAGAGGAATCAAATATTTAGTAGGACCTTTGTAGAATTTTTGAGGTGGATGGGAATGAGAAAGAATACACATAATATTGGGAATGCAAAATTATTTGGGAGCTTGGAATTCACTACAACTAGAATTGGTCAAATAAAAGAGTGTGGTGGTGTCCAGAACATTTTATTATAAGTCTATGTAGCACAACAGTAAATGGCAAGACATATGCTGAAGAAGACAGGTGAGTAGACATGTCATTATCATTCCTCAATGTTGACTTTATGCTAAGTTGTATTTCCATGCCTTGGGAAGACTTCAAAAGCTCATCTTAGGGCAGACACAATTCAGGGGAGGCATCATATGGAATTATTCAATCCTAGACAAGAGTCAACA
>NC_058130.1:795047829-795077095 GCF_016433145.1 Gracilinanus agilis | reverse complement strand
GGTAGTGCCTCAGAATTGTTTTAATATCTTTTTCTTTAATTAATAATAATTTGGAGCATTTTTCTTCTGACTTAAAAATACATTTAATTTCTTCATCGGAGAATTGGCTGTTCATGTCCTTTGTCCATTTATCAATTGAGAAATGATGTGTTCTCATACATTTGATTTGGTTTACTCCATATTTGAGAAATGAGACCTTTTCTAGAGATGTTTGCTAGAAAATTTTTTCCTAGCTTTTTGTTTCCTGTGTAATCATAAGAGACATCTTCTAATCTTGGTTGCATTGGTTTTCTTTGTGCAACACATTTTAATGTAGTCAAAGTTATCTGTTTTATATCTCATAATGTTCTTCATGTCTTGTTTGGACATAAATTCTTTCTTTTTTATCTAGAGATCTGACAGGTAGACTATTCCATGTTCCCATAATTTGTATTATAAAAGGGATAACATCACACTTTATTTCTAAATTATATATACATTTTGACATTACCTTGGCTTATGGTGTAAGGCATTGGTCTGTGCCTAGTTTTTGTCATATTGTTTTCCCATTTCCCCCAGTAGTTTTTGTTGAATGATGAGTCCATTTAATAAAACACATGGATCTTAGGGTTTGTCCAACACTAGGCAATTAAGAACATTTATGACTGTGTTGAATGCCAGTTCTCTAAAATTGACCTGCTACTCTATTTCTTGGTTAGTATCAGATTGTTAATGGGTTACTGCTTTATAATAACTTGTGATCCACTACAGCTAAGCCACCATTCTTCATATTTGTTTATTCTCTCTCTATTTTTGGTGTTTTGTTTTTCCAGATGAATATTATCATCATTTTTCAAGATCTATGAAATAATATTTTAGTAGTTTAATATGGCACTGAATTGGTAAAATTATTAATTTTAATAATTGACTTGTCTTATCCATGGGCAATTAACATTTTTCCAATTTTTTAGTTCTAATGTTATTCATGTAAAAATATTTTGTGGTTGTGCCCATATAGTTTCTGTGTTTGTCTTGGCAGTAGACTCCCAGATATTTTTTATTTTCTACATTTACTTTATTTTTTAAAAACATTTAATAATTTTTATTTTTAGAAAAGTTAACATGGTTACATGATTCATGCTCTTACTTTCCCCTTCACCTCCTGACCTCCCCCCCCAGCCAATGTGCATTTCCAGTGGTTTTAACATGTGTCATTGATCAAGACCTATTTCCAAATTGTTGATAGTTGCATTGGTGTGGTAGTTTTGAGTCTATATCCCCAATCATGTCTGCCTCAACCCATGTGTTCAAGCAGTTGCTTTTCTTTTGCGTTTCCACTCCTGTAGGTCTTCCTCTGAATGTGGGTAGCGTTCTTTACCATAAGTCCCTCAGAATTGTCCTGTGTCATTGCATTGCTGCTAGTACAGAAGTCCATTACATTCTATGTTACCACAGTGTATTGGTCTCCGTGTGCAATGTTCTCCTCTATCTGCTCCTTTTGCTCTGCATTAGTTCCTGGAGGTCTTTCCAGTTCACATGGAATTCCTCCAGTTTATTATTCCTTTGAGTGCAATAGTATTCCATCACCAGCATATACCACAATTTGTTCAACCCTTCTCCAATTGAAGGGCATACCCTCATTTTTCAGTTTTTTGCCACCACAAAAAGCACAGCTATAAATATTTTTTGTACAAGTCTGTTTATCTATGATCTCTTTGGGGGTATAAACCGAAAAATGGTATGGCTGGATCAAAGGGCAGGCATTCTTTTATAGTCCTTTGAGCATAGTTCCAAATTGCCATCCAGAATGGTTGGATCAGTTCACAACTCCACCAGCAGTGCATTAATGTCCCAATTTTGTCACATCCCCTCCAACATTCATTAGTTTCCCCTTCTCTCATTTTAGCCAATCTGCTAGGTGTGAGGTGATACCTAAGAGCTGTTTTGATTTGCATTTCTCTAATTATTAGAGATTCAGAACACTTTCTCATGTGCTTATTGATACTTTTGATTTCTTTACCTGAAAATTGCCTATTCATGTCCCTTGCCCATTTATCAATTGGGGAATGGCTTGATTTTTTATACAATTTAACTCCTTGTATATTTGAGTAATTAGACCCCTGTCAGAATTTTTCTCTACATTTACTTTAATTGAGATTTCTTTTTCTGTCTCTTGATGTTGAGCTGTATTGGAAGTAAAGAGAAATGCCAATGATTTATGTGAGTTTATTTTATATTCTGCATCTTTGCTAAAGTTGTTAGTTGTTTCAATTAGTTTTTTGGTTGATTCTCTAAGTATGCCATCATATCACCTGTATAGAGTCAAAGTTTTATTTCCTCACTACTTATGTTAATTCCTTCACTTTCTTCCTCTCTTATTGCTATAACTAGTATTTCTCTTACATTATTGAATACTATTAATAATAATGGGCATCCTTGGCTTCACTCCTGATCTTATTGAGAAGGCTTCTAATTATCCCCATTACAGATGATGCTTGCTGATGGTTTTAGATAGATATTTATCATTTGAAGGAATGTTCCATTTTCCTCAATGTTATTTATTGTTTTTTAAACAGAAATGGATGTTCTTTTTTCTTAAAAAGCTTTTTCTGCATCCAGTGTATTTCTGAATCCAACAATTTTTTTCTCCACAGGAGAGTTAAATTTTCCATTTCCATTCCAATGAATAATCAGACCAGTCTCATCTTTAATTCAATCTGTGTTGCGCATACTACTTGCAAAGAGAAAAAGTATGTTTTAGGTCAGTCACATACATTTGCTTCAATAACTTGGGTTGCAACTATTAAAAAGACAGAGCTGATATTGAGGAATACAAAATGTTAGGTAACAGGATGCTGAAATGTTATCTTGTTCAACTCTCTTAAAAATGATTAAAGTCGAGGAGGTCTAAAAGATTCAACCAGTTTTCCAAAGCCACTGGTGAGAATAGAATCCATCTGTCTTAATTTTTAGCTCAGTGCTAATTCTATCTCTTATTCCCAGTGAAAGAAACACTAGTAACAAATCTCACATTTTCCCTTCAGAATAAGCTTCTTTGACCCAAAACACTATTAATCACCCTCTGATAATGATATCCCCTGTCCTTTTCATTTCCAGGATAATTATGCATTTTATTCCCTTGTTCGTAGACTCTCTGTGCCACATGCAGTGTGAGCTGTGGTCCTGGATTTAGACAAACTCTCCTGGAAGGGGAGCCCATCTGCTGTTTCAACTGTTCTCTGTGCCCTGAGGGGGAGATCTCTGATCAGATGGGTAAGTGTCTGCTGGATATTTGCTCCTAAACCCATAGGACACATATACTGGTCTTTTGCTCTCAGGTCAGGTCACATACAGCCCCATCACTGACTGAACACAAGGATATAAGGAAATAAGTAGAACCAGTTAAAAATACTGGGCTAAGGAAAAGTGACTTGAATAAATGACACACGATTAGAATATGATGTCCACTATTCAAAATGACAGCTACGAAATTTATAAAAAGCTGTCTTTGCCTATCTCTTAATCAAACTCATTTGTATCGTCTTTTTCTGGTTTCACATGCAATTGGAGAGAACTGGCTGCAGTGTGAAGGAATATCCTTCTTGATAGGATAGAGCTCAGTTTATGTACATATGGGTATAACATTCTTTAGAGATTTTAGTTTAGATTTGGAGAAATTGTTCTCAGAGGAAAGAGGTACCCCTGGTATATGCCAAATATTCTGTCAGTCATCTGCTTTGTCATATTTCAATATTATATTTTGATAAATCATCAAAAAATGAAGTATATTCTCCATTATGTATAAGAGGTGTATTCTCTCTAAGAATTTTGTCAAAGATATTTTGTCCTTCTTTTCTGAGTCAGTCTAGACTGGGTTATTTATCATGTTACCTGTAATGCAGGATTGCTGCAAGAATCTCTTGCACTTGCAAATCCACCTGAGGCAATCCTGGCAGTTGGAAGGAATAGAATGTTGACCCAGCCAGGGTGCTGGTCTCAAGGGGAAAACGTTAGAGTTGGTCTATAATTATCCATGGAGTACCAACTGAAGGGCCTTTTGCTTTTGGGGCTTTTGGGCTTTGCCTGATTTCCCTTGACCTCTCCCTTGACATCTTGCTATTCCCTGGATTTCCCCATTGGGCCCTGGGAGGAGGGTATTTTTGGTGGGTGGAAATTGTGGGAACTAGCTTCTATAGGCAGGCCGGGACAACCTAAACCAAGCTCTCACCTCATCTAGTAATCTGCTGAACCTCATTACCTCAGGGAAGTGAAATTATCCCTGGTTGAGGGAGCTAGCTCCCTCTGCCTAATCCCCTCTTCTGTGACTCTCCCCCAGCACCAGCTTCTCCCTTAGCAGCAGTTATCAGTCCCTCATCCCTTTTCCCTCAGCTTACCCTTGACATTAATAAACCCCTTTGGCTTTTATACAAAGAGCTTCTGGTAAATCATTTGTACCCACTAGTAGGGCAAAGGTTGAAGAAGGAAAGGAATAACTTTCCTTTATTTGTTGAGGGCTAAACCAGGCATCCATCTTGATCAGGAAGTGGCTAGCTTTCACTTCCTGTAGGTTTCAGTTTTCACTGGCAAGGAGGGGGCTCCTTACTCCTCCCCTCAAGGGAGTTTAGAATAACAGCAGGAGGCTGAATAAAACCTTCAGTCAGGCTCTCACAATTTCTGGCTGACCTAAGTTGCTCTCTATTAAGAGATAGCCTTCCCTGCCTGAAAGATCCAGCTTATACCACCCAGAGCCCTCTTGTACAATCCTCATAGATTAGCAACCCTTCATATATTTCCCATTTATTCTATAACGTACCCCACTAGTGTAATACCCTGTGATAATCACAGGTTATGCAAAAGTCATCCTTCAATAGTAAAGACATTTAAGGTTTAATACAATGTATACAGTTACATATTAGAATCATTCTTTGTCTTTGTATGTAAATGATTTCAAAACTCTAAACTTCCTAACATTGTTATAGGATAGCACAATCAGAGAATTTTAGAGTTTGAGCGGTCCTCCACAGGGAATGGAAAATAAACCACTTGGGCATGGGTAAGGGAGAGATTGGGAATTTTTTTCAACAGCTTGATAAAATTTGAGTAAGGAAACTTTAAATCCTTCCCCAATATCCTCTCAGCATGAATTCAGTGGATGGCACTGAAATAAACCCAGTGAATGGGGCTAGATGTACTGATTGAGTTCTCAGCTCCCTTCAAATGAGGTCAATCTCCTGCATTTTCCTTTCCATCTTTTACATGTGTTTTCCTTGACTTAGTGTTTTCCACAGAAGTCAGGTAGTCCATGGAATGGTAAAAGCAAACACAATTTCTTTTCTACATTTTAACTCAACCCAGGATGACATTAGTTCTACCTTGATGTTAGTACTTAGGGATATGAGGGAGTGCTCGTGGCACAGGATAAAGTGGAGCAAGGAGAGGCACCAGTCATCCTAGAGGCCAGAATACTATCAGATATTGGAGGATTCAGAGATATTTGTTCTTCATTTATGGAGGTTCCCTTGGGATCTGAATAAGAGGCTCTTCAGAACATGGAAGTGAATGCAATGACATTGGTGATTCCATGGAAGAGCTCTCATGTTCTGGCACCTGGGCTGTATCAGAGGTTGGCTGCTCATTCTTTTGTTATTTTGGAACACCTATCCACATCAAATAGAACAATAGGACAGGGTTATGGGCAAGGTCCAGGGACTCTGGATGGAAGGACAGATTCTCCAGCAGACATGTTAGTCAGTGAAATGGCAAACATTCATTCAGGGGATTTATTCCTGGCACTAAACTAAGTCCTCGAGATATAAACAAAGGCAAAACAGACCCTATATTAAGGGAAGTCATATTATGAGGGGAAGACAATGGACAAATAAGTGGTAAATAGAAAAAATATACAGTGCAGATGAAGGTAACCTCAGACCTGAAGGAAAACACCACTGGGAGGAATAGAAAAGGCCTTCTGGAGGGGACAGGAATTAACTCCTGTCTTGAAAAGAGCTAGAAAATACAAAAAACAAAGGTAAAAAGAGAGATGACATTCATAGCATGAGGTACAATCCCCTATCTATAATACACTTACACATGAAATATAGATATCTATAAATTTGCTGGACATCTAATAGAGACTATTGAAAAAATGTTGTACTGTTATCTGTCATCTAGTAGGATGTGAGGACTTTATGGGTAGATATTGTTGTTTCATTATTTATGTCTGCAACTCAAGCATGTTACTTAGTTCCTGACCCACAGTAAGCAGATTTCTTGATTTTTTGCTTAATATCTAGTTATACTCTCAGATAATCAAATCTAGAGTTATTGCTAGGACACAATGGATTCAGAAAGGATCTGGAGAACAGTGTGATGGAGTTCCAGTTTCTATGTCTATTGTCCAATGAAAATGGACTCGTAAGACAAGTTTGTATTTAGTTAGAAAAGCTGAATACTGAAAAAGGAAATTAAAAATAATGAATATAAATAGAGTGAGACTGGATTGGGTACTAGGTTACTTATCAATGACCTTCTCCTAGTATGCCTTGGGAAGTAATAAATACTATTTTAAGGAATTATATCTATTTTTTCCATGTGGGGATAGGGATAAATTGTTAAATCTAAAATCCTAAGAATTTGTTTGTCCCTGTGCAGATATGAAGCATTGTGTGAAGTGCCATGAAGATGAGTATCCAAATAAGGAAAGAAATCGATGCCTCCCCAAGGTTGTGACTTTCCTGGATGTTTCAGACCCATTGGGGCTGCCTCTGATCTGTGTGGCTCTTTCCTTCTCTCTAATGACAGTTCTGGTTCTTTGGATATTTTTGAAGTTTCAATACACCCCCATAGTCAAAGCCAATAACAGGGCTCTGAGCTACACTCTGCTCATCTCCCTCAATTTCTGTTTCCTCTGTTCCTTGCTCTTTATTGGCCGTCCTTCATCAGTCACCTGCCTCCTCAGACAAACTACTTTTGGGATTGTGTTCACTGTAGCTGTGTCCTCCATTTTGGCCAAAACCATCATGGTAGTCCTGGCTTTCAGGCTTACAATACCAGGGAGCAGGGGGAGAATGTGGGTGCAATCCAGAGTGTCCAACTGTGTTGTCATTATCTGTTCTGGAATTCAAGTGATTATCTGTGGTGTCTGGTTGGGAATCTCTCCTCCTTTCCCAGACATAGATACACACTCTGAACCAGATCAGATCATCATTGGGTGCAATGAGGGTTCTGTTATTGCCTTCTATTCTGTCCTGGGCTACATAGGATTCCTAGCCCTGTGCAGCTTCATAATGGCTTTCCTGGCCAGGAACCTGCCTGACACCTTCAATGAGGCCAAGTTCATCACCTTCAGCATGTTGGTGTTCTGCAGTGTGTGGGTCTCCTTCTTGCCCACCTACCAGAGCACGAAGGGGAAGGCCATGGTGGTGGTGGAGATCTTCTCCATTCTGGCATCTAGTGCTGGATTGTTGAGCTGCATCTTTATTCCCAAATGTTATGTAATCCTGCTGAAGCCCAATAGAAATATCCAGGAAAAGATAAAGAATAAAGTAGATCATAGAGAGAGGAATTCTTCTGGATCATTGCCTGCTCATTCCCACCAGAAGTTTAATCAGTTTTGAGAATCAGTATGAGAGCAGAGTTAGGACCCTCTTGACTCTTGTCTAGGATTGAATAATTCCATATGATGCCTCCCCTGAATTGTGTCTGCCTTAAGATGAGGCTTTGAAGTCTTCCCAAGTCATGGAAATACAACTTACCATAAAGTCAACATTGAGGAATGATAACGACATGTCTACTCACTTGTCTTCTTCAGCATATAATCTTGCCATTTACTGTTGTGCTATATAGACTTATAATAAAATGTTCTGGACACCACCACACTCTTTTATTTGAACAATTCTAGTTGTAGTGAATTCCAAGCTCCCAAATAATTTTGCATTCCCAATATCATGTGTATTTTTTCTCATTCCCATCTACCTCAAAAATTCTACCAAAGGTCCTACTAAATATTTGATTCCTCTTTCCTAGTGCCTAATTATCGAACTTCCTTTCTCTTCAACCTTTTCCCTTTTCACTCTTATTATGTTCTAGCACTCCTTGGGACCTACTTTTCTCCAGATGAAACTTTTTCCTTCATCCCTCTTTTCAATATTGGTTATAATTTCTGTCATGTCCTACCATTCCCCAATTCATTTTTTTTTAAACTCTCAACTTCTGTGTATTGGCTTCTAGGTGGAAGGGTGATAAGGGTGGGCAATAGGGGTTAAGTGACTTGCCAAGGGTCACACAGCTGGGAAGTGTCTGAGGCCGGACTTGAACCTAGGACCTCCCGTCTCTAGGCCTGACTCTCAATCCGCTTAGCAACCCAGCTACCCCCCCCCAATTAATTTTTTTGAAATGGATCATTCAGAATATTTTTTACTTCACTTTGCTGTTTCTAGTTTTTGTGACAACATCCATTTTTTAGTAGTTTTTCTATTTTTGATGTTAATGCTGCCCAAAATCAGTCAGTCCTCCCAGATTTTTCTGGGTGCTATATTTTATCCCCAAGTTCAACTTTTTCACTTCTTCAAAACTGACTCCAGTGCCTGATAGCACATTTTTATTTTCAGTTCCAAATTCCCTTCCACTCTCTAAACTTCCCTACCCATTGAGAAAGCAAAAATATTATACCACTATACATATGAAATCATGCAAATCATATTTTCCTGTTAGTTCTATTACCCACAAAACAAGGAAAATACTTAGAAAAAACCTCTTTCAACATGCACTTAGAGTCCATGAATTCTGTATCTGGAGATGGGAAACCTTTTTCATCATAAATCTTCTTCAACTGTGGTCAATTATTGCATTGATCAGTAATTAAGTATTTCATAGTTGATTATGTTCCTAATATTGCTGCTTCTGTGTACATTGTTGTCCTGGTTCTTCTCATGCCTCTTTGTATCTGTTCTTAAAAGTCTTTCTATACCCTCATCATTTCTTACTCAATAGTATTCCTTCACACTCACATACCATAACAAATTTCAGCCATTTCCCCAATATATTGACAACCTCTCCATTTCAAATTCTTTGTCACTTCAAAAGGTCTGATTTAAATTTCTGTAAATATGATTCTTTTTTTTGTGGAAAATTAATATTGAAATGTAGTATTTTTATATGAAACTTTTCTTAAGACTCAGGATTGGAAGGGTAGGCAGCTTCCAAATTAAAATAATTTACTCCTAGATCTCAGATTATCTCAGTAGGCTGGCTTTTCAGGCATAGTAGAGAACTTCTCCTTGTTTATGGGTAAATAAAAACTCTTTCAGGTAAGGGAAGTCAAGGAGTTGTATCTGCCATGTGCTCAGCAGTTAAATTGACCCTGACACATGACAGAATGTGTTGGTGTCTTCTGGGTCTCAAAAAGGACACTCCACTTATTTCTATTACTCTGGAGAGATGAAAGCAGCTCATCTTTATCTCATTCTCTCAGAAGGGGAGACTAAGTTTATACTATATATCGTTGGTTCTAATCCTGTCTACAAACTTCCAAAAATATATTAAGATGTTCTTTAGCAATTATTAAAACCTCTAACAGCCTTTAAAGACCTGGTCCATCCATATAGAAATTTGCTATATTATTCATACAAGAAACACAACACATTTTCCCAAATTAAATATCTCTTACATCTAAGTTGCTTACTTAAGTGAGCTTCCATTTTTTGTGGACAAGTGTAATGCAAGGTGGCTAACAGAAACCTTTGCTTCTGTAATTTTTAACGGTCACAAAAAGTCAGTTAAAGATCTTAGAATCTTCAGAAAGTCAGTTAGAATTTGAAGCTATAAATAGAGGTGAAGTTCCAACTGATGAGGCTTTTGCCTTTTGGCTTTCACTGTGACTGGAAGCTTTTGCTTTGGCTTAGCCTGTTGGCTTCAGCCTTTTAGCTTGGCTTTGACCTAATTGCTTCGGCCTTGGCCTGTGCATATCCTGTCTTGGGGAAATTTTGACCTATCTTATTTCTCTGGACCTTTCCTTGATCTCTCCATCTACATCCCTCCGCTTCGCCTGAATTTCCTTTGGGCCCTGGATGGAAGGGAGGGCTGGGTGATTGGACATTGCGGGTTTAGTTTCTATAGACAAGTAGAGTATCCTCAAATAAGTTACCCCTTGTTTTAGTGATTTGATAAGGACTTTACTTAAAAGGCAATCAAATCTTCCTGACTGGGAGAGCAGGCTCTCTCAATCTAAACCTCTCCTGTGACCCATCCCCCACCACCACTCCTCTCCCTAGCAGCGGTTAGAAAACCCTAAACCCCTCTCCCCTTCTGACTGACCCTGGTATTAATGAATCCCCTTGTTAGCTATTCAAACCCTCTGGTGAATCATTGTGTCAAAATTAAGACAAGGGCTGGAAGGGAAGGAATCATTTTATTTTATTTTCTTGAGGGAACTGCGGGCATCAATCGTGGCAGGAAGTGGTTACTGGAGACTGCCTCCTACTAACAGTTTCACTGGCAGGGAGGAGCCCCTTTGACTCCTCCCTCAAGGAACTTTGGAAACTGACTAGAGAAGCACTCCAGCCAGAGTTAAAACATTTCTGACTGGCCCAACTCCTTGGTACCTATAGAGACATCTTTCTTTATCTGGAAGGGTTCAGCTTATCTTCCCCAATATCCTCTATCTCTAGCCTCTGTGAATAAACCTGTTTGAACTGCCCTCTCCTACATACTCCATTTCCTTTATCTTCTATATACCTTCCTGTACCTTCATTCCTCCTCCAATCACCTTAAAATCACCTATATACCCTTTATCCTTCCTCACACCCAAATTGCCTTCGAGACCCACTCAGATTACCTTACTTACTTTTTTATAACACAAGAAGACATCTCTTATAATTCAATTTGTAAACTAAAGCCTTTTACAAAAGAGATGAAGAAATCTTTCTGGTCATAGATAAAGACCTAAAATTTCTATTGGTGTGGACAGTAAAAGTGAGTATAATCTACACACTTTGGTTTTGGGATCTAGTTATCCCTGAATTCATAATTTTTAATATTCAAGATCATTTTTTCAATTAAAGATACACACACATACAGTTAAAGGCAAACTTCTTACAAGCAGGAAGAAAGTATTCCTGGCTGTTTCTCAAAGTTAAACAAAGTTCCTTCCAAATTAGTTCTAGTTATTTTTTTTTAAAAACAAACTTTTAGAGAAAATTACCTTGAAATTCATTTAAATGTCTTAGCTTTTATTACATTCAAACTATAATTTGGAAATTAATGGCAAAGAAACTAAATTTTCAATTCTTATTAGTTAATATGCTATAAAATTTTGTAATGTAAGAGAAATATCGCATCTCTTTAATCCATATTCTTTTTATACCTACAAACATTGCACTTATAGGCATATACAGACCCAAGTTTAGACCCACAGAGAAAGACAAAGAAACAAACACATAGAAAAACAGCAAAAAGCGGTGAGCCAGTGGTCCCAATATTTCCTTTCCTGGTGAGATTAAGTTACCAGCCTTCTGAGTATTTAATTTTACTTGTGTAATAATTTATTGCCTCTGAAGATGTTAAAGAAATGTTTTTACTGCCCCTCATAAGTCTCACCTATATAAAGAAGTAAAAAACACACAAACGCATTGATCTTTTCAGTTTGGTCACTAGATATACTCAGATATCATGCCATCTCACCCTCCCCAGGCTAATCTGAGAATGGAGTTAAAATTTCCATCAGAAAAGAATAAAAGGTCAATTAAAAATAATTCATATATTTCCTTAGGATCCAGTCTAGGGAGCTAGGCAGTGATACTTCACTAGGCCTCCCTAAATATTTCTAAGTAAGAGAAACATTGAGAGTAAAACAGTGATATTTCACAGTTAGAAATACAACTTTCTCAACCTTAAAAAATTTTGTGAGCACTGTGTCAAAATCAGTATAGTGTCTACTTTTGTGGTTGGACATACGGGACTCACTAAAATTCTTAAACTTGAAAAGACATTAAAAATGTTGTGTTCTTAAATTACATCATCCTTATAATGAACTGGAGGAATTCCATGTGAACCGGAACGACCTTTAGGAACTGATGCAGAGTGAAAGGAGCAGAACCAAGAGAACATTGTACACAGAAGACTGATACATTGTAGCATAATCGATTGTAACTGACTTTGCTACTAGTAGCAATGCAATGACCCAGGACAATTCTATGAGAAAGAACACTCTCCACATCCAGAGAAAGAACTTTGGGAGTAGAAACACGGAAGAAAAAGAAGTGTTGGTTAAAGGGCTTAATGGGGATATGATTCAGGATGGCGACTCTAACCAGTGATTCCCAAAGTGGGTGCCACCACCCTCTGGTGGGTGCTGCAGTGATCCAGGGGAATGGTGATGGCCTCAGGTGCATTTGTGGGTGATGAATAACTTTAAGGGGGTGGTGATAGTATAGAAGTAAGTAAACTAAGTAATATTTTATCTGGAAAGGGGGCGGTCGACCAAAAAAGCTTGGGAACCACTGCTCTAAACAATCACTGTGGTGCAAATACTAATAATATGGAAATAGATCCTGATCAATGATACATGTAAAACCCAGTGTAATTATTCATTGGTTATAGGATGAGGTGGGGGGAGGGGAGGGAAATAATATGATTCATGTAACTATGGAAAAACATTCTAAGGGGGCAGCTGGGTGGCTCAGTGGATTGAGAGCCAGGCCTAGAGATGGGAGGTCCTAGGTTCAAATCTGGCCTCAGACACTTCCCAGCTGTGTGACCCTGGGCAAGTCACTTAACTCCCATTGCCTAGTGTTTTCCCTTCTTCTGTTGACTCCAAGACAGAAGGTAAGGTTTAAAAAACATTCTAAACCAATTGATTAAATAAAGAAACCTAAAAAAATAATACCATCCTTGACTTTTGGAGGTCTTCCTTGAAAGAAAAGCCTAAAATATTTGTTTGAAGTCTTCTATTTATTTTACAAGGTCCATTTATTCCAAGTATTTCATACGATGAGGGTCACCATATTCAACTCTTACATTGCCAAAGATTAAAAAATGGCAGCCTTTTAGAAAATCCCTTCAAAGGGACATCCCATAATCCTATTTGGGGAGATCTTCTTTGAGGGAATAAATTCCTTACATAGTATGATCCAGGAAATGTGTTCAGGTTTTAGATATTGCCAATTGTTCCAAATAAAAAAGATAAAACATTTTAATACAAAAATTATTCTCAACAGGATATTTGCCTTCCTACTCTGAGAAGGTCTGACTGTGGTGAGGGCACAGGGAAAGAGTAAATTCACCAAACAGATACTCTAAAAGAAGATGCTCTTTTTCTGGACAAATTTCCACCAGGAACCCAGAGAGAGGAGATGTTCTGATAAGGACGTTGGGAGAAGCTATTTGTCTCTGTTCCTACCACTTCACCAAAACTGTCACGAGTCAAGTTCAGCAAAGTTAGACTTAGGCACAGTTCTCTGAGCAATGTAACATTTCATTCACAAGGGTGCTACCTGATAAGATGTGTCATGGATTGCCTCAGTTTCTAGGCAAAGACTCCAAGTAGAAGAATACATCCCGTTTTGTAAGTTTTGGGGAATATAGAAGAAGAAGAGAAGAGGGTAGGTGAAGAAATACTTCAATTGATTATAGAGTTGGTGACTTCAGAGGATTGAGGACAATGCTACTAGTTACATAGCTGAGGGATGGGGGGACAATATGATTATTTGGAAACTGGGAATAAGGGGTTTGTAACAACCTTCTTTTCCCCTCAGCTATGAAATGTTCATTGTTTGTTCCGTCTGCAAAATTAAAGATGATGACCAGTTAGTTAGAGAGCAAAACAGCCATCCTTGAGGAATAATTTAGCAGCTTAAAGATATTATATTAGACTCTATGGTGTCTTATTCTCCAAGGAGAGCAGAACTCCTTGAGGCAAAAACAGAAGAGTGATTAGCAAGAGAAATATATATCTAAACTTTTCTCATTACTCACAGCTGAATTCCTAAACTAAGTTAAGAGACAAAGAACTATGGAACAGTTCTAGGACAAAATCAATTATTTGTATAAATTACCAATAAGCAAATGATGCAGAATCAGTCATTTTTTTCAGTATTGATATTTTGTTGTCTATTGTTCCTTTAAGCAAGTTGTAGTTTCCCTGTTTATCCATTTTAAATCGGTTTATTTTTGCTTTTGCTTTATCTGAGAATATGATTATTATTTCTCTTTTTTTACTACAGTTGATACATAATAGATTCTGTTCCATCCCCTTATTTTTATTTTACATGGATGTCTCTCTGTTTCAGGTGTGTTTCTTGTAAAGAATATCTTGTTGGATATGGTTTCTCTAGAGGCAAAAATAATTCAATAGAGAATATGAGATTTGAAGTCAGAAAGTCCTGAGTTCTAATCCTTTCTCAGATAATTCCTGATTATGAGAATGACATTGGACCACTGTCTAGTCTGTTTCCTCATCAGTAAAAAGGTAATAATAATAGCATCTATCTTTCAGCAGGTTATTGTGAGAAAAAATTCAATTACATTTGTGAGATGCTTTATAACCTTTAAGACCCTACATAAGTGCTAGTTGGTATGATTAGTGTATTAAGCAACTTATTAATAATGTGAACTTAGAATTATGTCCAAAAGGTGTTAAAAGAATTCATACCATTTGATACAACAATACCACTACTGAGCCTATTTTTCAGAGATAAAAAGTGGGGATGGACTTGTTTGTACAAAAATATTTATAGCAGTGTTTTTGTGGTGGCAAAAATTGGAAACTGAGCGGATGTTCCTGAATTGGGAAATGGCTGAACAAATTGTAGTATGTGATGGTGATGGAATACAATTCTGTTATGAGAAATGATGAAACCATTTATTTTTATAAGAATTGGAAGGACCTACATGAACTGATACAAAATGAAATAAGCAGAACCAGGAGAATATTATACACACTTACTGAAACATTGCGGGATGACCAAATCTGATAGACTTTGCTACTAACATCAATATAGTGACCCTGGGGAATTCTGAGAGACTTCAGAAAAACAATGGTGTCCACCTCGAGAGAAAGAACTGTTGGAGTAAAAATGCAGAAAATGCAGAAGAAAAATAATGGTTCATGACTTGTTTTTTTAGGTATATGATTTGGGGTTTTGGTTTTATAAGATTACACCATTACAAAAAGGAATATTATGAAAATAGTTTTAGTATAGTATAGTACAGTATAACCTGGTAGAATTGCTTGTTCACTCTGGAATAGGAGAGGGAAGAGGGAAAGGACACAACATGAATATTGTAATTTTATGTGTAGATTTGTTATTGGAATGAAATAGGATAAAATTTAAAAAATATTGTGACCTTAGACAAATCATTTTACTTTAGGTTTTTAATTTATAAAAAAATACATGTTGGATTCACTTTATTTCTATGGATTTTTTTGCTTCTAAAATACCTGATTCTAGGATTATGGAGAAGTTATTGATTCCCAGAGCATGTCAGTATGGCAAGATATCAGGTTATGGGACTCAATAAATCTGGGAATCATAGGGGAGGATTGTTATAGATACGAGTTACAATAGGTAATGCCTGATGCCCCATTTGTCATCTGAGTTTCTGTGATTCTATGATTCCCAACATGCTGAGAGCCTAGACTTTGATTTTATCCAAGGACAAGTTGGATCCTGGCCTTGAGTCCTGTAGACTCTCAACCTAACTGCCTTCTCTAAAAGTGTTTAATCTTGTCTATTTACATCAAACTTGGCCTGTGGCACCATGTGGCCGCTCCAGGATTCTGCAGGCACCAGCTGACTTGACACACAAACTCCTCCATGGGGGCTCCTGTCCAGTGGTCTTTGTTGATACCAGGGACAGAGCTTCAGAAACATGTTTTTCCACTTGTGTTTTTGCCTTTTATGTAGGGACGCAGCTGCAGATGTCCGAGGCAGGATGGTCTCCAGAACTCCTCGTGGGCTTCCAGGTCTCTGTGGACACTGATGATCACCATTATCAGTGACTAAGCACAAGGCCACTGAGAGATGGAGCACAGTTGAAGGGCCAGGTAAGCCTTATAATAACCCCAAATGGTCTAATTTCTGCCCTTGTTCTTGACATGGGCACAGCTTACATCCCTCTTCGTTTCCTCAAGTGTGTAGGGAGAACTGGAACCAGTACCTTTACACTAGAACTGGACATTCCAGCTCCAGGAGTTTTTTCAGTATACCAAGAATCAAAGAGTTGATAGTGCTCTAATTTTGGCAGTTCCTTGACTCTTCTCAGACTTGGGGCTTCAGCTAATGTTTAGTAATATGTTGCTTTTAATTCAGAGAAAGATTTTTCTGTTGTTTTTTCTCCTGCTCCTGCCACTGCTCTTGAACCTTCCAGCCTCTGAGAACAGGACAGAGAAGCCCCCCTGCTTCTCCCAAATCAGCCCCAGCCTTGTCCAAAATGGAGATCTCATGATTGGGACTTTTCTCTCCATGTATTCAGTTGAAGTGAGCTGCATCACAAGAGCAGAACTTTTTAGAAATAAACCTGATGAGGACTGTAGGGAATATAAGTAAGTGTCTGCCTGGCAGTGTCTAAGAGAGGGCTGATGATTGCAAAGGTCTTTATGGCAGGGGCAGGCAGGACAATAAGCCCTTGCCTGCTGATCTAAGGTATCTTGCACCCCCTCTTCTCTGATTCTTGTTGCTGATTGTAAGTCTCCATTCACCTGTTTTTTCTAAAGATTAAGACCAAAAGTACATTCAGTTGTTATCACAAATGCTTCTATCAGGAGAACTCTCTACTCACTGACAATCCTAGGAGGCAAAGCATCATTATCTAGGAGGTAGATTGGGAGATGAGAGCAAAGAAGATATTTGGGGTTTCAGGGAGATGCTATCGAAAGTGCAGGGTGGGCACAGAGGATGGACAGGGATTTGTGGTCCTGGATGGAGTTAGATGTCTGAGCTGGGTGAAGAGGGGTAGAATTATACAGGAATATTAGCTGGGACACCAACATTGGTCTTTGGGGACAGGTACCCTGGGAGGTTATACAAGGGGTGTGGGCTAAGGTTTGAGATCAATGCTAAATACAGCTTGGTTAAAAAGGCCTAAATTGTGAATGAACTGACATTTGAATAGACTCCAGAAGGGAACATGGCTTTTGGCCATCACTTCAGGTCATGCTCTTATAGGATGACTGCAATTTTTGCTCATTTTTTAAAACTTTGTAGAATTTCTTTATCTCATTATGAGGGAAATGATATTCCTTACATGTAATGTCACAGTGAAGATTTGTTCTGAGAATGAATTAGATTAAGTCACCTCTAGGCTGCTTTCTAAATCTGAAATTGTTATTCCATAATGGTAGCAGTTCATTATATATTTAGGGAATGAATGAATGAATGGATGGATGAATGACTCTGGGAAGGAAGCAGAAGAGAGGAACGGTATAGGAGTAATTGAAGTCATCATTAATATACTCCCAATGAACCAGAGTCCTTAGGTTTGACACTCAGGTTGTTGGAACTTCCTCTCAAGTGAATTCATTTTCCAAGTTTTGTTAAAGGTTTCTGACTCTCTCCCCTTTAGGTGGCTACACAAAAATTACCAACAAGCCCTGACCGTAATGTTTGCTGTGGAGGAGATTAATAAGGACCCCAACCTGTTGCCCAACATCACTCTGGGCTTCCATCTCTACAACACCTACCACAGTGATGTGAGCACCTTGGAGAGCTCCCTCAGGTGGCTGTCTGGGCAGGGCCAGCTCATCCCTAACTACAGCTGCTGGGAGCAGGACAAGCCTATGGGGGTCATTAGAGGAGCCACATCAGCTCTGTCTGTCCAGATGGGGACCCTGCTTGATCTCTACCGATATTCACAGGTGAGTGATGTTGAGGCTTCTTCAGACCCCAGAATGGAACTATGGTGTAATGAATAGACTACTGGCCTCAGAGTCAGGAAGACCAAGTTAAAAAAGTTACTTCTGCTGCAAAGTGACTGTGTGACCCTGGCCAAGTCCCTTTCAACATGCACTCTAATCAATTCTCAGAGACTAGAAATTTCAGGAAAGCTGCCCACCTGCTTTAGTAGAACTTGTATCTTGCCTGGAAATTCCTACAACAAACATCTCATCAGTACACTTAAAAAAACCTAATCATGGGAGAAAGTGAGTCTCCCTTTGAGCACTGCCCCTCCCCACATTTATTGTTTAGCAAGGACAAAATTAGTGTAATCTGACTTCTGTCACAGGAAATGATCCTAGTGATTTTGTAGACCTCCTTCTGCATTGTCCAGAGGAAGTTCCTGATGATCAGGGGATGAAACAGCCTCCCCAGAGCCTTAAATGAATTGATGGAAGAGCCGTGAGTAAAACCTACATGTTTTGAATACTCCTTCATTGCTTTGAGCATTATGTCTCATTATCTGCATTTCACTCTTAAGTAGTATGTAGTCTGTGAATATTAATATCACCTTGCTTTTCCCAAATAATACTTGAATTCATTTTCCATTTAGTCATCGAAGTGATTTTCTAAAACACATATCTTACCATGTTATCCATCTCCTCAATAACCTCTATTCATTTCTGTATCACTTCCAAGATCAAATGCAAAATCCTCAGCTTTGAAAGCCCATCATAATTTAGTCCAAGATCTCCCATCTCTAGGTCTGACTCTCAATCCACTACTCTATACACCTTCCCCCCTTTCTTAGTCTTTTGAAACAGATTTCCTGCTAAACTTCATTTTATTTCCTTGAATGACCTCAAAGATGTCTCACATGTAGTCTAAGGTCTGTGATTAACTGAGAGATAATCTCATCTAATTAATGTATCAAATTCAAAATGCATTTTATTGATTTCAACTCCATGTTTACACATTCAAGAAGACCATATTCTTAGATCTCAAATTTTTCCATGTTTCTTTCACATCCAGATCATCTATGGGCCATTTGATCCCATCCTGAGTGACAAGGCTCAATTCCATTCTCTTTTCCAGTTAGCCTCCAGAGACTCTTCTCTCCATAAAGGTATGGTCAGACTGATGACTCATTTTCAATGGACATGAGTAGCTCTGGTGACAGTAGATGACCAGAGAGGTGAGGAATTCCTTCAGAAACTGGTATTGGAGATGGCAAATCATGGTGTCTGTGTGTCCTTCATAGAGAAGATCCCTGTCAGTGAGAGAAGACACGCAGAATCCCAGGTGCCATTCATGCCCGGGATCATGGCATCAACCAGCAGAGCGATTTTCATTCATGGTGACACCGATTCTTTAATGATCTTGAGATATTCGCAATTTTCTTTAATCCAAAATTGGAAGGTGTGGATCACAAACAGTGTAGTACACAGAGAGGGGGTTCATGACAGTTTTTTTCAAGCTTTGGCTGAGTTCTGAAATCAGTTAGGAGTTTAGAATCTTGAGGGAGAGAAGGCAGTTGGTTTGGGAATCTCGTGGAGAGAGGTTCAGACCAACTGAGCGGCTTCCTTGCCTATCTGAAGAATCAAAATTTAGCTTAGTTTTGGAATATTTATTTAAGAATTGTTAGTTTAGATAAACCCTTTGTATTTCCATATCCTATTTTATTTCCTACCTTCTTTCCCTTACCTTAAATGTCTGTGGAGTTAATAAGGAGAATAAATTAGAGAGTAGTTCAAATCTGTGAGGGGTTAAACTATAATTTGGCAGTATTTAATCTAAAGAAATTGGTTAGTCATCATTTTATTTCCTTTAGACATCAGGATCACCTTGAGAGCTGAGCTAAGACAGGACCTTTGCTCAGACTCCATCTCTGCCTCCCTTCCCCCACCTGAGGTTTTTTAAACAACTGTTAGGGATTCCTCAATCCACTTTTCCTGACAAATAATCCTTAAAGACAATAAACCCTTTTGTGTTTTAACAGACCTGCTCGTTACTTTGTCAGTTAATTAGTAAGAGAGGGAAGAAGAGGAATAGAACCAACATACTCTGGGCTTGAAGGGAAGTCGGTATCCATCTTGAAGGAAGGTGTAACTTCAAACAAGTCCCTTCCTGTGAAATTAACTAAAGCCTGTAGTTAATTTCAGTTCAGTCTATTTCCTTCAGTGTGTTTCTAGTCTAAGTCCTAGTCTATAAGCCCTGCTGATCCTTGCCTATTTATATTAATTCCTCCTCTTCCTGAAGATCTGTGTTCCCTTCAGTGGTATACTCCCTGACTTCAGCCCATATTATATCCTGAATCTGCTTATTCTAGCCTACCTGTAACCCATATTACTTACTAGCAAATCCCTGACAACCTCCTTTCAAAATCCCCTTTTACCACACAACTTTCCTCAAATTATCCCCTTTACATCAGTAACTGGAACATCACCATGAGACCCCATTATGTTGATGGTTATAATTTCCAAGGGGCACTTACGTTTTCCCACCTAACAAGTGATGTTCCTAGTTTTGAGTCTTTTCTCAGGACAGTGAACCCTGTTATATATCAAGAGGACATTTTATCGAGAGAATTCTGGCACTCAGCCTTCAGGTGTATAGATGAACTGGAAAAGCTGAATCAAGAGGCATGTTCAGCCAATGCTTCCTTGGGGACTCTGCCTTTGCTTTACTTTGACATGACCATGTCTGACTTAAGTTACACCATCTATGATGGTGTATATGCTGTGGCTTGGACCCTCCATGAAATGTTCTTGATGAAATCAGAGAAAGGATCCATAATAGAGGGAGAAAACTCAATGCCTTATCCCTGGAAGGTAATATTCCTTTTAAATCATGTGCTTTCCTTTGCCAGACAATGGCAGCCTATCCAGCTAATGCTTAAGGTGGACTCCTTCCCATGTATATTTGGGTTGGGAATCAATCAGTCAATAAATATTTATTAATTGTGAGCTATGTATTAGGTACTGTGTTAAGAACTTGGCATATGAAGAAAAATTAAAGACAATGTCTGATATCAAGTAGTTTATTCTAATGGAAGATGTAACTTGTAAACAAGTGTGAACAAATAAAATACATAAAGCATGAATTTGAATGATTTGAAATAATGAAGAGAGAAGGCATTGAAATTAAGGGTTATTGTGAAGGGCCCCTTATGGAAATGGAGTTTTTATTTGAGCCATGGCAGAAGCCAGGAAATTCAGAGGAGAGAATGAGCTATGAAACATGAAGAGGGATTAGAATATTCCAGACAGCAAGAGTGAACAGTGTTAGTATGAAGAGGAAGTAAGTACCTCAAGTGTAAATCTATTCTTTGTCAGTGTTGAAGTGAGAGACAGGATATCATAAGCTGACTTCTCCTAAAGGGAAAATGTTTTGTAATAGTTATTTTATGTTATGTTATAATATGTATGTATATATATAATAGTTATAACACGTTATGATGTTTAAGTAAATGCCCTTTTGTAAACTTGAAGTGATGTTTGCAGGTTAACTGAAATGGGGCACTAATAACTGGTGATTAATTTTGGGAAAAACTTAATAGAATGGGGGGATTCTCAAATTGATGGTGCTGGGTGAGAAACCAACATGCCCTCAGCAGCCTGCCTGGAGGCTTAAGGAGAAGATGCAGCCTTCTTCAGGAACCTGACACACAGAGAAGTAAGGGAATCAGGACAAAGATTATAGGGAATATAAGCATTTTTAATCTATATGCATCTTCTCTGCAATTGGAATATAAGACCCTTGAGAGCAAGGACTGATCTTTATCTCCCTTTATATCTCCATTTCTGCAAATCATGCCCAACATAGAATATGTACTTTATAAATGCTTATTTATTATGGACTGACTTCCTGAGCACTTATTGACTTCATACCCCAGGCAGTGACTGGGATTTCTCTTCTCTCCTAGCTCCACTCATTTCTAAAGAATCTCCATTTTAACAACAATGCTGGTGAACAGGTGTTCATGGATGAGAATAAAAACCCTGAGGCTCAATACAACATCCTGAACTATATAACCTTTAGTCAGGATACTGAAGCTCTGGTGAAAGTTGGACAGTATAGCTTTCCCCTCGAAGCACCTTGTTTTTCAGTTCCGTGTAAAAGGTTATCAGAAGTCTAAAGCTTTTCTGTGTCTAAGCTGCCATCTTCCCAGAATCCCAGTGTCTTTCAGTCACATTTTTATCTATCTTGTTCATCTGTTTAATCGCAGTCTGCCAAAGAGGATGCCTAAATAAAGCTTATGTAAAACAAATGCAGCTCAGGACAGCATTTTATCATCTATCATCTTCGATCTGCCTTAAAAAACAAAGGAGAGGGGGCAGCTGTGTAGCTCAGTGGATTGAAAGCCAGGCCTAGAGATGGGAGGTCCCAGGTTCAAATCCGGCCTCAGACACTTCCCAGCTGCGTGACCCTGGGCAAGTCACTTGACCCCCATTGCCTACCCTTACCACTCTTCCACCTATAAGTCAATACACAGAAGTTAAGGGTTTAAAAAAAACCAAGGGGAAGGTGAAAAGATCAGAACTGAGGAATTATGAGATGGTAAATATAGTCAAAACTGATCCTGATGGCAATGGTCAAAGGACAGTTAAAGTAGGATATCATTGCAAAGGCAATTTTTTGTGACCATGCTAGAAATCCACAGGATTGATAAATACTGAAACCTTCAATAAAATAAGCAATTTGGGGTTTAGGGGCTAAATTAAGAAGGCAGGAAACAAGCTTAATTTAGCTTTCTCAAAAAAGGCAGGCTCCCAGCTCCCCATAATCAACAGAGCAAGTAGATTCATTATCCATACAAAATACAAGCTTCACAGGAGGAAACATACACTATAGACAAGTCACATTCAGAGGAACCTCAGTGAGGTCTCTACCATGTCATACTATCCAGGAAAAAACCACATGTTTTGTGACACATTGCTAGAATCATCAGATTTAGGAATAAACATCCTATAGCAAAAGTTTTGACTCATCTGGAAGCAGAACTTATAACTTTGAATGAACAATTGTGATGCTTATCAGCTGTGTTAGTGAGATAATGGTTTTAATTGTAAATAAAAGCTGATGCTGAGGAACCTCAAATTGAAGAGGCTTCAATGGTCCTACCAAAAAATCTGTCTGTGTGTCTTTCTGCATCTTATCTTTCGTTTCTCTCTCTTTTCCATATTTTGTGTCCTCAGCCTTCCCTCAAAGGTTAAGAACCCAGTTTTTTATATGTTCTCTGGGCTGCAACAATGTCCATATTCAAAATAATAGCTGTAAATTTTTGAAAAAAGCTGTCTTTCCCTGTCTCTTTGTATAATTTATTTGCATGGTCTTTTCCTGGTTTTACATTCAATGGGAGGGAACTGCCTGGAGTGTGAAGGAATATGCATTCTATCTTGATGGGATAGAGCTCAGTTTATGTACGTTCAGGTATAACATTTTTTAGAGACTTTAGATTAATTTAGATTTTTAGAAATTATACTCAGAGGAAAGAGGTACTCTTGGTATATGCTAGATATTCTGTCAGTCCTACCCTTTGCCATATTTAAACATTACATATTGATAAATCATACAAAAATGAAGTATATTTTCCATTATTTGTAAGAGCTGTATTCTCTTAAGAATTTTGTCAAAGAGACTTTGCTTTTCTTTTCAGTCACTGTGGGCTGGGTTATTTATTATCTAACCCCATTAGTGTGATACCCTCTGATAACCATAGCTTATGCAAGAGTCAACTTTCAATAGTAAAGACATGTAAGTTTTAATACAATGTATATAGTAACATATTAGAATCATTCTTTGCCTCTGTATGTAAATGATTTCAAACCTCTAAACATCTTATCTTAATTATAGTATTTCAGAATCAGATAACTTTAGAGTTGGAAGGGTCCTCCACAGGGGATGAAAAATAAACCACCTGGGCATGGGAAAGGGAAAAATCTGGAAAGTTTTTAAACTATTTGATAAAATTGGAGTAAGGAAACTTTCAATCCTTCTCCAATATCCTCTCAGCATGAATTCAGTGGATGGCACTGAAATAAACCCAGCCAATGAGGCTAGATGTACTGATTGAGTTCTCAGCTCCCTTCAAATGAGGTCAAACACTTGCATTTTTCTTTCCATTCTTTGCATGTGTTTTTCTTGACTTAGTGTTTTCCACAGAAGTGTCAGGCAGTCCATAGAATGCTAAAAGCAACCCCAATTTCTTTTCTACATTTTAACTCCACCCAGGATGACATCAGTTCTACTTTCATGTTAGTACTTAGGAATATGAAGGAATGCTGGTGGCACAGAATAAAGAGGAACAAGGGGAGGTACTACTCATCCTAGAGGTCTGAATACTAACAGATATTGGAGGATTCAGAGATATTTGTTCTTCACTTATGGAGGTTCCTTTGGGATCTGAATAAGAGGCTCTTCAGAACATGGAAGTGAATGCAATGACATTGGTGATTCTATGAAAGAACTCTCATGTTCTGGCACCTGGGCTGTATCAGAGCCTGGCTGCTCATTCTTTTGTTATTTTGGAATGCCTATCCACATCACACAGAACAATAGGACAGGGTTATGGGCAAGGTCCAGGGACTCTGGATGGAAGGACAGATTTTCCAGAAGAAATTTTAGTCAGTGAGATGGCAAACATTCATTCAGGGATATGTTCCCAGTTTAAGTCCTGGAGATATAAACAAAGGCAAAACTGTCCCTATATTAAGGGAAGTTATATCATGAGGGAAAGGCAAATAAGTGGTAAATAGAAAATATATACAGAGCAGATGAGGGTAATGTCAGGGCAGAAGGAAAACACCGGGGAGAAATATAAAAGGCCTTCTGCAGATGATAGGAATTGACTTCTTTCTTGAAAAGGGCTAGAAAACACAAAAGAGAAAGGTGAAAAGAGAGAAGGCATTCATAGCATGAGGTACAACTCCCTCTTTATAATACACTTACACATGAAATATAGATATCTATAAATTTGCTGGACGTCTAATAGAGACTATTGAAAAAATGTTGTACTGTTATCTGTTGTTTAGTAGGACATGAGGACTTTATGGGTAGATATTGTTGTTCCATTATTTCTGTCTGCAACTCAAGCATGTTACTTAGTGAGTTCCTGACCCACAGTAAGCAGATGATGATTTGTTGATTTCTTGCTAAATATCTAGGAAACTTCTCAGATGATCAAATCTATAGTTATTGCTAGTGCATAATAGATTCAGAAAGGATCTGGAGAACAGTGTGATGGAGTTCCAGTTTCTATGTCTATTATCCAATGAAAATGGACTCGTAAGACAAGTTTGTATTTAGTTAGAAAAGCTGAATACTGAAAGAATGAAATCAATTAAAAATAATGAATATAAATAGAGTGAGAATGGACTGGGTACTAGGTTACTTATCAATGACCTTCTCCCAGTATGCCTTGGGAATTAATCAATACTATTTTGAGGAATTATACCTATTTTCTCTGTGTAGGGATAGGGATAAGTTGTTAAATCTAAAATCCTATGAATTTGTTTGTCCCTGAGCAGATAAGAAGCATTGTGTGAAGTGCCATGAAGATGAGTATCCAAATAAGGAAAGAAATCGATGCCTCCCCAAGGTTGTGACTTTCCTGGATGTTTCAGACCCATTGGGGCTGCCTCTGATCTGTGTGGCTCTTTCCTTCTCTCTAATGAAAGTTCTGGTTCTTTGGTTATTTTTGAAGTTTCAAGACAACCCCATAGTCAAAGCCAATAACTGGGCTCTCATCTCCCTGAATTTCTGTTTCCTCTGCTCCTTGCTCTTCATTGGCTGTCCTTCATCAGTCACCTGCCTCCTCAGACAAACTACTTTTGGGATTGTCTTCACTGTAGCCATGTCCTCCATTTTGGCCAAAACCATCATGGTAGTCCTGGCTTTCAGGCTCATAACACCGGGGAGCAGGGGAAGAATGTGGGTGCAATCCAGAGTGTCCAACTGTGTTGTCGTTATCTGTTCTGGGATTCAAGTGATTCTCTGTGGCATCTGGTTGGGAATCTCTCCCCCTTTCCCAGACATAGATACACACTCTGAACCAGATCAGATCATCATTGGGTGCAATGAGGGTTCTGTCATTGCCTTCTACTCTGTCCTGGGCTACATAGGATTCCTAGCCCTGTGCAGCTTCATAGTGGCTTTCCTGGCCAGGAACCTGCCTGACACCTTCAATGAGGCCAAGTTCATCACCTTCAGCATGTTGGTGTTCTGCAGTGTGTGGGACTCCTTCCTGCCCACCTACCAGAGCACGAAGGGGAAGGCCATGGTGGTGGTGGAGATCTTCTCCATCCTGGCATCCAGTGCTAGAATATGAGCTGCATCTTTATTCAAAAGTGTTATGTGATCCTGCTGAAGCCAGATAGAAATACCCAGGAAAGGATAAAGAATAAAGTAGATCACAGAGAGAGGAATTCTTCTGGATCATTGACTGCTCATTCCTATCAGAAGTTTAATCAGTTTTGAGGATCATTATAAGAGTATGGTCTGGGCCTCGGTACATTCCACCTCTTGACTCTTGTCTATGATAGAATAATTCCAAATGATGCCTCCCCTGAATTGTCTCTGCCCTAAGATGAGCTTTCGAAGCCTTCACAGGGCATGGAAATACAACTTACCATAAAGTCAGAATTGAGGGCTGATGTTTACACGTATAATCACTGTCTTCTTCAGCAGATAACTTGCCATTTTCTGTTGTACTACCTAGACATAATAAAATGATCTTGACACCACCACTCTTTTATTTGAACAATTCTTGTTGTATTGAATTCCAAGCTTCCAAATAATTCCACATTCCCAATAGCATGTGTTTTCTTTCTTATTCCCATCCACCTCAAACCTTCCACCAAAGGTCCTACTAAATATTTGATCCATCTTTCCTACTGCCTAATTACCAAACTTCCTTCCTTTTCAACTTAGTCCCTTTTTACTCTTTTCATATTCTAGCAATCCCTGGGACCTACTTTTATCCAGATTAAACTCCTTCCTTCATCACTCTTTTAAATGTTGGTTATGATTTCTGTCATGTTCTGCCATTCCCCAATTCATTTTTTGGAGTGGATCATTCAAAATAGTTTTTCCTTCCTATTGCTGCTTCAAGTTTTTCTGCCAACATCGATCATTTAGCAACCTTTCTCTCTTTGATGTTTGTGCTGTCCAAAATCAGTCAGCCCACCCAGATTTTTCTGTCTTCTATATGTTATCCTTAAGTTGAACATTTTCTCTCCTTCAAAACTGATTCCAGTACCTGATACAGTTTTCCTTTGTATCTCAAATCCTGTTTTTTGCTTTTAGGATACCCTTCAATGTCATAACTTCCCAATTTCTCAATTCACATAATTTATTTCTCAACTCCACCTCACTTTTAAGAAGAGACAGTTATTATCATTGATCTTACAAACACCCACAGGTATTCCACTCATATTTATCCACTCATATACAGTTCTTTAAACTGAATGTAATCTTTATTTCTTGATATCATAAAATTTATTTTTCATATTTTAAATCTTATTTTTAGCTCCAGATTCCTTTCCACCCTCTAACCTATCAAGTGAATCATATTGTCATTTTAACTATATTCCACCCTCAGCAAGAAAAATAATTAGAAAAATGCCTCTTTCATTATGCATTTAGAGTCCATCAGTTGTGTATCTGGAGGTGGGAAACCTTTTTCATCATAAGTCTTTAATGTGTTGAATTTATTGCATTGATCAGTTATTAAGTCTTCCGTAGTTGATTATGTTCCTAATATTGTTGCTTCTGTGTACTTTGTTTTCCTGGTTCTTCTCACTTTACTTTGCATCTGTTTGTATAAGTCTTTCTATACTCTCATCATTTCTTACTCAATAGTATTCCTTCACACTCGCATGCTGTAATAAAGTTTAGACATTTTCTCAATATATTGATAACCTCTCCATTTCAAATTCTTTGCCACTTCAAAAGGACTGATTTGAATATTTTATATATATGCATTTTTTTCTTTTGTGAAAAATTAATATTGAACTATAGTATTTTTATATGAAACACTTCTTAAGACTTAGTTTTAGAAGATCATCCAACTTCTAAATTAAAGTTATTTACTTCCAGATCTCAGAGCATCTCAGTAGGATGGTTTTTCAGGCAGAGTATGGACCTTCTTTTTGTTCATGTGTAAATAAAAACTCTTTCAGGTAAGGGAAGTCAATGAGTTTTATCTACCATGTCCTCAGCAGCTATATTGGCCCTGACTCATGGCAGAATGTGTTAGTGTCTTTCGGGTCTCCACAAGGACATCCCACTTACCCTGGTAGTGTAAAGAAGGAGCAGTTGAGGACTTTGAGTACACTTCCTCAGTGACTATTTACTGAGCAGAAATGTCTTTGGATGTCTAGGGGTGGTCCTGAGTTATGAAGTCTCAAGGGTAAATTTTGGGCTGTAGCACAAGAACTCCCTCCCTTTTGTCCTGCTCACACATGTTGACATCTTTTTGAATTATGGAGGGAATTAACTGGCTAGTTTACATTTTCTTGATTAAAAAACTAACTTAAAAATTAAAAAATACACTATCTCAAGAATTCAATCATTACCCTTTGATTTGCAGTGTATGTATATGTATACATACATATTAGCAATGTTTCTGAGCAAAGGCATTGTTTTATATACCTTTGGGCTGTGTTTCAAATTGCATTCCAAAATGGTTGGACCAGTTCCCAATTTCACCAACAATCCATTAATGTCCCTATTTTCCCACATTATCTCTAGCACTTGCCCTTATTTTCAGTCATTTTGTAATGTTTGGTTTTATCTGGCTTTATTGTGACATATGACCAGATGTCTGCAAGTTTCCACCCAGTTCAAAACCTCCAACCCCTGACTATTGACACTGATAGGATTTTAAAGGCTAAAAGATAAACTTAGAGAGTAGGGGTCATAACTTGCAGGAATCACTTTTGTCTTGAGGAGTAGTGACTTACATGTCATGGAAAGGCCAGAACATACCCCTTGGGAGTCCCTTTGGTCCCTGTAGCCTTTTTCATAAATTATTTTGATATAAAATACATTATAAAATAGATTCAGACACCTAGAATTAATATGGTAACTCACTCCTAATTAATATGGTAACATGCATAATAAAAATTACTATACCAATCCACCCACATGAAATTATAACTCAGGTATTACACGATGACTACATTCTTAATCTGGTCCTATTCACTGACATTTGCCTAGGATTAAATTCTTGTACTGTTACATTTTTTGACTGATGAAGCTATTTCTTATTGATTTTGGGGTCCCAGTTCCTACACTATCAACTTAATCTGCACATTTCATCTTTGACCCCAGATTGTCCATGTGATTGTCTGGTCTTTTGGAAACATCATTTCTTGGACATTGTGGAATAGGTCTCATTCTTTTGGAAACTCTGA
>NC_058130.1:795019258-795047329 GCF_016433145.1 Gracilinanus agilis | reverse complement strand
ATTGGGGGCAGCTGGGTAACTCAGTGGATTGAGAGCCAGGGGGAGGTCCTAGGTTCAGATCTGACCTCAGACACTTTCCAGCTATGTGACCCTGGGCAAGTCACTTGACCCCCATCCTACCCTTACCACTCTTCTGCACTGGTGCCAATACACAGTATTGACTCCAAGATGGAAGATGAGGGTTTAAAAAAAACTTGGAAAATGAATTCATTTAAGAAAGAAGGATGTTCAGCCACATGAGTGTCAAACCTAAGGACTCTAATTCTTTGGAAGTGTATTAATAACAGCTTCCATTGTTCCTATACTGTTCCTCTCTTTTGATTCCGTGAATGTTGAGGATATTCACTTTGAATTCTAGTATGGCTCTGCCTCCCAGAGTTATTCATTCGTCCATTCATTCATTCAATATATAATGAACCCCTATCATTTGGGAATCACAGAGTTTGAGATTTAGAAAGCAGCCTAGAAGTAACCTAATCTAATTCATTCTCAGAACAAATCCTCACTGTGACATTACGTGTAAGGAATATAGTTTCCTTCCCTATGAAATAAAGAACTTCTAGGAAGTTTTTAAAAAATAAGCAAAAGTTGCAGTTATCCTATAAGAGCATGACCTGAAGTGATGGCCAAAAGCCATGTTCCCTTCTGGAGTCTATTCAGACATCAATTCATTCACAATTTTGGTCATTTTCATCAAGCCATATTCAGCATTGATCCCAAACCTTGGCCCACACCCCATGTATGACCTCCCAGGGTACCTGTCCCCAAAGACCAATGCTGGTGTCCCAGCTAATGCTACTATATAATTCTACCCCTCTTCACCCAGCTCAGACATCTAACTCCATCCAGGACCACAAATCCATGTCCATCCTCCCTGCCTCCCTGCATTTTCTTTAGCATCTCCCTAAACCTTCAAATATCTTCTTTGCTCTCATTTCCTGTCTACCTCCTTTTTAGGTCTGTCCAGTGGTGCTGTGCCTCCCAGTTCTCCTGTTAGAAGACTGTGTGATTAACAATTCAAAATTCTTTTCCTCTTTAGCTTTGAAAGAAAATCAGGTGGATGGAAACAGAAAATCAGCAACAAGAGTCAGAGAAGAGAGGGTACAAGAGACCTTAGATCAGCAGGCAAGGCTGTCCTCCTGCCCCTGCCATAAAGACCTTTGCAGTCATCAGCCCTCTCTGAGGCACTGCCAGACAGACACTTACTTATATTCCCTACAGTCCTCATCAGGTTTATTTCTAAAGAATTCTGCTCCTGTGACGCTGCTCACTTCAAATGAATACATGGAGAGAAAAGTCCCAATCATGAGATCCCCATTTTGGACAAGGCTGGGGCTGATTTGGGAGAAGCAGGGGGGCTTCCCTGTCCTGTTCTCAGAGGCTGGAAGGTTCAAGAGTAGTGGCAGGAGCAGGACAGAAAACAAAAGAAATATCTTTCTCTGATTTAAAGGCAACATATCCCTGGATATAAGCTAAAGCCTGAGAAGAGTCAAGGAACTGCCAAAATTAGAGCACTAGCAACTCTTTGATTCTTGGTATGCTGAGAAAACTCCTGGAGCTGGAATGTCCAGTTCTAGTGCAGAGGTCCTGGTTCCAGTTCTCCCTACACACCTGAGGAAACACAGAGGGATGTAAGCTGTGCCCATGTCAAGAACAAGGGCCGACATTAGACCAACTGGGGTGATTATAAGGCTTCCCTGGCCCTTCAGCTGTGCTCCATCTCTCAGTGCCCTTTGTGCTTAGTCACTGATAATGGTGATTATCAGAGTCCACAGAGACCTGGAGGCCCACAAGAAGTTCTGGGGACCATCCTGCCTCGGGCATCTGCAGCTGTGTCCCTACATCCAAGGCAAAAACACAAGTGGAAAAACATGTTGCTGAATCTCTGTCCCTGGTATCAACAAAGACCACTGGACAGGAGCCCCCATGGAGGAGTTTGTCTGTCCCCAAGTCAGCTGGTGCCTGCAGAATCCTGGAGCGGCCAGATGGTGCCAGAGGCCGAGTTTGATGTGAATAGACAAGATTAAACACTTTTAGAGAAGGCAGTTAGGCTGAGAGTCTACGGGACTCAATATAAGAATATAGTCATTCCCATATACTAAAGCCATTAAGCACATCAACCTGCTAACAATTATACATTTTTATAGAGGATAAAGTCTCTGAAATATCTCTGAATGATATATATTGAATAATTAGACAGTAGTGTGGAAGTTTGTGGTACTGATATACAAATCTTTTAATTAGCAAAGATAAAAACAGAAACATCCATTTTATTTTAGGCAAAAACAATTTCAATGCAATCAATCATCTTATAGGAGAGTAATTTATGAACTACCTGGTGTTACCTCCAAGAGAAATCCAATTTTATTTAGGTTTATCATTTAATTCTGGATTAACATCCACCAGTGTATACAATAAGTCCTGAAATACATACATTTTATATACTTTTTATACATTTTATGTACTCACTTGACATACACAGTTTCCTATAGACAATTTTGAATTACTTAGTATAATTTGAAATGAGCAACTTTTTAGTAAATGTAGTCAGGGAATAGACATCCTCTACATACAAAGACTGCTGTTACCTGCATTTTGATGTAAAGATTAGAACTTAATCATTCTCTACATCTAATAAGGAATTAGAATTAACTGGAGTTTTAAATAAGTGGAGTTAAAATTTTTAAGAAAACAACGTGAGTCCATTTTACATCTAATTTAAAATGTTTTCAGAGTTCTGCTTGCTGTAAAACTTTAAAATATTTAGTTTGTTTGTTTTTTATTTTTTAGTTTCATTTGAAATTCTTAAATACATCAACATAATAACTTGCTAATTTACATAATTGGAAGCTAAATAATAATAGAGCCAATTCGAATTTAGAAAAGCACTCAAACTAAAATTGCATATTTGTCATGGTAAATACTGAATCTTTAACCACAAAGGCTCATTTTACAAAATAGAATCTTATATGATATTTAAGAATTTTTCTTTAATCTTTTGTTTACAGTGTCTCTGTCAGGCACATGATTTAGACAAAGATAGAAATAGCAAGGGGTATTAAAAACCTAAATCCTCTGAATTTTCAAGTGAATGGAGGCTTCCTTTTTCAATGTTGTCCTTAAAGCTCTATTGTTAATAAATTAAAACCACAATATTTGAGCTGATTTTGTACCACATGGACTAGTTATTGAAAAAGTGAGGTGTTTAGTAGGGTGTAATAAATGGTATGGAGATCTGTTTTGCAAAAACATCATAACAGGAACATCAAAGAATCTACAATAACATAGAACCAGAGAAGCAGTCTTCTGTAGGAGAGTCTCCTTCAGAGTTTCCAAAAGAATGAGACCTATTCCACAATGTCCAAGAAATGATGTTTCCAAAAGACCAGACAATCACATGGACAATCTGGGGTTAAAGATGAAATGTGCAGATTAAGTTGATAGTGTAGGAACTGGGACCCCAAAATCAATAAGAAATAGCTTCATCAGTCAAAAAATGTAACAGTACAAGAATTTAATCCTAGGCAAATGTCAGTGAATAGGACCAGATTAAGAATGTAGTCATCCTGTAATACCTGAGTTATAATTTCATGTGGGTGGATTGGTATAGTAATTTTTATTATGCATGTTACCATATTAATTAGGAGTGAGTTACCATATTAATTCTAGGTGTCTGAATCTATTTTATAATGTACTTTATATCAAAATAATTTATGAAAAAGGCTACAGGGACCAAAGGGACTCCCAAGGGGTATGTTCTGGCCTTTCCATGACATGTAAGTCACTACTCCTCAAGACAAAAGTGATTCCTGCAAGTTATGACCCCTACTCTCTAAGTTTATCTTTTAGCCTTTAAAATCCTATCAGTGTCAATAGTCAGGGGTTGGAGGTTTTGAACTGGGTGGAAACTTGCAGACATCTGGTCATATGTCACAATAAAGCCAGATAAAACCAAACATTACAAAATGACTGAAAATAAGGGCAAGTGCTAGAGATAATGTGGGAAAATAGGGACATTAATGGATTGTTGGTGAAATTGGGAACTGGTCCAACCATTTTGGAATGCAATTTGAAACACAGCCCAAAGGTATATAAAACAATGCCTTTGCTCAGAAACATTGCTAATATGTATGTATACATATACATACACTGCAAATCAAAGGGTAATGATTGAATTCTTGAGATAGTGTATTTTTTAATTTTTAAGTTAGTTTTTTAATCAAGAAAATGTAAACTAGCCAGTTAATTCCCTCCATAATTCAAAAAGATGTCAACATGTGTGAGCAGGACAAAAGGGAGGGAGTTCTTGTGCTACAGCCCAAAATTTACCCTTGAGACTTCATAACTCAGGACCACCCCTAGACATCCAAAGACATTTCTGCTCAGTAAATAGTCACTGAGGAAGTGTACTCAAAGTCCTCAACTGCTCCTTCTTTACACTACCAGGGTAAGTGGGATGTCCTTGTGGAGACCCGAAAGACACTAACACATTCTGCCATGAGTCAGGGCCAATATAGCTGCTGAGGACATGGTAGATAAAACTCATTGACTTCCCTTACCTGAAAGAGTTTTTATTTACACATGAACAAAAAGAAGGTCCATACTCTGCCTGAAAAACCATCCTACTGAGATGCTCTGAGATCTGGAAGTAAATAACTTTAATTTAGAAGTTGGATGATCTTCTAAAACTAAGTCTTAAGAAGTGTTTCATATAAAAAATACTACAGTTCAATATTAATTTTTCACAAAAGAAAAAATTCATATATACAAAATATTTAAATCAGTCCTTTTGAAGTGGCAAAGAATCTGAAATGGAGAGGTTGTCAATATATTGAGAAAATGTCTAAACTTTATTACAGCATGTGAGTGTGAAGGAATACTATTGAGTAAGAAATGATGACAGTATAGAAAGACATACAAACAGATGCAAAGTAAAGTGAGAAGAACCAGGAAAACAATGTACACAGAAGCAACAATATTAGGAACATAATCAACTATGAAAGACTTAATAACTGATCAATGCAATAATTCAACACATTAAAGACATGATGAAAAAGGTTTCCCACCTCCAGATACACAACTGATGGACTCTAAATGCATAATGAAAGAGGCATTTTTCTAATTATCTTTCTTGCTGAGGGTGGAATATAGTTAAAATGACAATATGATTCACTTGTTAGGTTAAAGGGTGGAAAGGAATCTGGAACTAAAAATAAGATTTAAAATATGAAAAATAAATTTTCTGATATCTAGAAATAAAGATTACATTCAGTTTAAAGAACTGTATATGAGTGGATAAATATGAGTGGAATACCTGTGGGTATTTGCAAGACCAATGAAAATAACTGTCTCTTCTTAAAAGTGCGGTGGAGTTGAGGAATAAATTATGTGAATTGAGGAATTGGGAAGTTATGACATTGAAGGGTATCCTAAAAGCAAAAAACAGGATTTGAGATGCAAAGGAAAACTGTATCAGGTACTGGAGTCAGTTTTGAAGGAGAGAAAATGTTCAACTTGAGGATAACATATAGAAGCCAGAAAAATCTGGGTGGGCTGACTGATTTTGGACAGCACAAACATCAAAGAGAGAAAGATTGCTAAATGATCAGTGTTGGCAGAAAAACTTGAAGCAGCAATAGGAAGGAAAAAATATTTTGAATGATCCACTCCAAAAAATGAATTGGGGAATGGCAGAGCATGACAGAAATTATAACCAATATTGAAAAGAGTGATGAAGGAAGGAGTTTCATCTGGATAAAAGTAGGTCCCAGATTGCTAGAATATGAAAAGAGTAAAAAGGGACAAAGTTGAAAAGGAAGGAAGTTTGGTAATTAGGCAGCAGGAAAGATGGATCAAATATTTAGTAGGACCTTCGGTGGAAGGTTTGAGGTGGTTGGGAATAAGAAAGAAAACACATGCTATTGAGAATGTGGAATTATTTGGAAGCTTGGAATTCAATACGACAATAATTGTTCAAATAAAAGAGTGTGCTGGTGTCAAGAACATTTTATTATGTCTAGGTAGTACAACAGAAAATGGCAAGTTATCTGCTGAAGAAGACAGTGTTTATACGTGTAAAAATCAACCCTCAATTCTGACTTTATGGTAAGTTGTATTTCCATGGCTTGTGAAGGCTTTGAAAGCTCATCTTAGGGCAGAGACAATTCAGGGGAGGCATCATTTGGAATTATTCTATCATAGACAAGAGTCAAGAGGTGGAATGTACCGAGGCCCAGACCATACTCTTATACTGACCCTCAAAACTGATTAAACTTCTGATAGGAATGAGCAGTCAATGATCCAGAATAATTCCTCTCTCTGGGATCTACATTATTCTTTATCCTTTCCTGGGTATTTCTATCTGGTTTCAGCAGGATCACATAACACTTCGGAATAAAGATGCAGCTCATTATTCCAGCACTGGAGGCCAGGATGGAGAAGATCTCCACCACCACCATGGCCTTCCCCTTCGTGCTCTGATATGTCGGGAGGAAGGAGACCCACACACTGCAGAACACCAACATGCTGAAGGTGATGAACTTGGCCTCATTGAAGGTGTCAGGGAGGTTCCTGGCCAGGAAAGCCACCATGAAGCTGCACAGGGCTAGGAAGCCCATGTAGCCCAGGACAGAGTAGAAGGCAAGGGCAGAACCCTCATTGCAACCAATGATGATCTGATCTGGTTCAGAGTGTGTATCTATGTCTGGGAAAGGAGGAGCAATTCCCAACCAGATGCCACAGAGAATCACTTGAATCCCAGAACAGATAATGACAACACAGTTGGACACTCTGGATTGCACCCACATTCTTCCCCTGCTCCCCGGTGTTGTGAGCCTGAAAGCCAGGACTACCATGATGGTTTTGGCCAAAATGGAGGACACAGCTACAGTGAACACAATCCCAAATGTTGTTTGTCTGAGGAGGCAGGTGGCTGATGAAGGACGGCCAATGAAGAGCAAGGAGCAGAGGAAACAAAAATTGAGGGAGATGAGGAGAGTGTAGCTGAGAGCCCGGTTATTGGCTTTGACTATGGGGGTGTCTTGAAACTTCAAAAATATCCAAAGAACCAAAACTGTCATTAAAGAGAAGGAAAGAGCCACACAGATCAGAGGCAGACCCAATGGGTCTGAAACATCCAAGAAAGTCACAACCTTGGGGAGGCATCGATTTCTTTCCTCATTTGGATACTCATCTTCGTGGCACTTCACACAATGCTTCATATCTGCCCAGGGACAAACAAATTCTTAGGATTTTAGATTTAACAATTTATCCCTATCCCTACATGGAGAAAAGATATATAATTCCTCAAAATAATATTGATTAATTCCCAAGACATACTGGGAGAAGGTCATTGATAAGTAACCTAGTACCCAATCCAGTCTCACTCTATTTATACTCATTATTTTTAATTGATTTCATTCTTTCAGTATTCAGCTTTTCTAACTAAATACAAACTTGTCTTACGAGTCCATTTTCATTGGACAATAGACATAGAAACTGGAACTCCATCACACTGTTCTCCAGATCCTTTCTGAATCTATTATGCACTAGCAATAACTATAGATTTGATCATCTGAGAAGTTTCCTAGATATTTAGCAAGAAATCAACAAATCATCATCTGCTTACTGTGGGTCAGGAACTCACTAAGTAACATGCTTGAGTCGCAGACAGAAATAATGGAACAACAATATCTACCCATAAAGTCCTCATGTCCTACTAAACAACAGATAACAGTACAACATTTTTTCAATAGTCTCTATTAGATGTCCAGCAAATTTATAGATATCTATATTTCATGTGTAACTGTATTACAAATAGGGAGTTGTACCTCATGCTATGAATGCCTTCTCTCTTTTCACCTTTCTCTTTTGTATTTTCAAGCCCCTTTCAAGACAGAAGTCAATTCCTATCATCTGCAGAAGGCCTTTTGTATTTCTCTCCATGGTGTTTTCCTTCTGCCCTCACATTACCCTCATCTGCTCTGTATATATTTTCTATTTACCACTTATTTGCCTTCCCCTTATGATATAACTTCCCTTAATATAGGGAAAGTTTTGCCTTTGTTTATATCTCCAGGACTTAATTTAGTGCTGGGAACATATCCCCTGAATGAATGTTTGCCATCTCACTAACTAAAAATGTCTGCTGGAGAATCTGTCCTTCCATCCAGAGTCCCTGGACCTTGCCTATAACCCTGTCCTATTGTTTTGTGTGATGTGGGTAGGTGTTCCAAAATAACAAAAGAATGAGCAGCCAGGCTCTGATACAGCCCAGGTACCAGAACATGAGAGCTCTCTCATGGAATCACCAATGTCATTGCATTCACTTCCATCTTCTGAAGAGTCTCTTATTCACATCCCAAAGGAACCTCCATAAGTGAAGAACAAATATCTCTGAATCCTCCAATATCTGATAGTATTCAGACCTCTAGGATGAGTAGTACCTCCCCTTGTTCCTCTTTATCCTGTGCCACTAGCTCTCCCTCATATCCCTAAGTACTACCATCAAAGTAGAACTGATGTCATCCTGGGTTGAGTTAAAATGTAGAAAAGAAATTGTGGTTGCTTTTAGCATTTTATGGACCTCCTGACACTTCTGTGGAAAACACTAAGTCAAGAAAAATACATGCAAAGAATGGAAAGAAACATGCAAGTGTTTGACCTCATTTGAAGGGAGCTGAGACTCAATCAGTACATCTAGCCCCATTCGCTGGGTTTATTTCAGTGCCATCCACTTAATTCATGCTGAGAGGATATTGGGAAAGGATTGAAAGTTTCCTTCCTCCAATTTTATCAAGTAGTTTAAAAACTTTCCAGATTCTTCCCTTTCCCATGCCCAGGTGGTTTATTTTTCATCCCCTGTGGAGCACCCTTCCAACTCTAAAGTTATCTGATTCTGAAATCCTACAATCAAGATAAGATGTTTAGAGGTTTGAAATCATTTACATACAGAGGCAAAGAATGATTCTAATATGTTACTATATACATTGTATTAAAACTTACATGTCTTTAACTATTGAAAGTTTACTCTTGCATAAGCTATGATTATCACAGGGTATCACACTAATGGGGTTACATAATAAATAACCCAGCCCACAGTGACTGAAAAGAAAAGCAAAGTCTCTTTGACAAAATTCTTAGAGAGAATACAGCTCTTACACATAATGGAGAACATACTTCATTTTTGGATGATTTATCAATATATAATGTTGAAATATGGCAAAGGGTAGGATTGACAGAATATCTAGCATATACCAAGAGTACCTCTTTCCTCTGAGTATAATTTCTAAAAATCTAAATTAATCTAAAGTCTCTAAAAAATGTTATACCCAGACGTACATAAACTGAGCTCTATCCCATCAAGATAGAATGCATATTCCTTCACACTCCAGGCAGTTCTCTCCCATCAAATGTAAAACCAGGAAAAGACCATGCAAATGAATTTTACAAAGAGACAGGGAAAGACAGCTTTTTTCAAAATTTTATAGCTATTATTTTGAATATGGACATTATTACAGCACAGCGAACATATAAAAAACTGGGTTCTTAACATATGAGGGAAGGCTGATGATAAACAAAATATGGAAAAGAGAGAGAGAAACGAAAGATAAGATGCAGAAAGAAACACAGACAGATTTTGGTAGGACCATTGAAGCCTCTCCAATTTGAGGCTCCTCAGCATCAGCTTTTATTTACAATTCAAACCATTATTATCTCACTAACACAGATGATAAGCATCACAATTGTTCATTCAAAGTTATAAGTTCTGCTTCCAGATGAGTCAAAACTTTTGCTACAGGATATTTATTCCTAAGTCTGATGATTCTAGCAATGTGTCACAAAAGATGTGGGTTTTTCCTGGATAGTATGACATGGTTGAGACCTCACTGAGGTTCCTCTGAATGTGACTTGTCTATAGTGTATGTTTCCTCCTGTAAAGCTTGTATTTTGTATAGATAATGAATCTACTTGTTCTGTTGATTATGGGGATCTGGGAGCCTGCCTTTTTTGAGAAAGCTAAATTAAGCTTGTTTCCTGCCTTCTTAATTTAGCCCCTAAACCCCAAATTGCTTATTTTATTGAAGGTTTCGGTATTTATCAATCCTGTGGATTTCTAGCATGGTCACAATAAAAAAATTGTCTTTGCAATGATATCCTACTTTAACTGTCCTTTGACCATTGCCATCAGGATCAGTTTTGACTATATTTATTATCTCACAATTCCTCAGTTCTGATCTTTTCACCTTCCCCTTGGTTTTTTAAGGCAGATCGAAGATGATAGATGATAAAATGCTGTCCTGGGCTGCATTTGTTTTACATAAGCTTTCTTTAGGCATCCTCTTTGGCAGACTGCAATTAAACAGATGAACAAGATAGATAAAAAGATGACTGAAAGACACTGGGATTCTGGGAAGATGGCAGCTTAGACACAGAAAAGCTTTAGACCTCTGATACTGTTTTACACGGAAATGAAAAACAAGGTGCTTCGAGGGGAAAGAAAACCAAATCTAACAACAGGACAGAGCTGGGGGATCATCCTGCTCAACTCAGCTCAAGAAGTAGCCCTAAAAAAGCCTGAATTCTTGAACTGTTGGGTTTGAGGGTAAGGGAGAAGGAAGATCCCAAGGCCCTTCCCTTACATGCTGTGCTGAGTCTCCAGCTGTTCCTGGAATCTCTGGGCAGCCAAGGGGGCTAGTCCAAAGGGAGGGCCTTGCTGGCACAGCTGTGCTGGGCTCAGGGAGTTGAACAAAGATAGCAGGGAGGCAGCTGTAGGAGAAAACCTCCTCCAGGCTTTCTGGGTAGAAAAGGCAGAGAGGGCAGCCTAATCTCAGCAAAAATTCTCCATCTTGCCCCCCACCAATTCTCTCCAGGTTTTGGCCTCAGAGCACATCAAGCTGTGAAGTTCAAATTCACCCTGGCTTAATCCCATCAATAGGGCAGATAAGAAGTCTTCAGAGGGCAGGGAAGCTCTGACACCACTCCTCCATAGACTGCAGAGTATAGAGCTACAAACATCTGTTGGCAGCTGGGGAAGATCTTACATCAAAGCTCATTAAAACCATCAGCTTATCCTAATTAACAGAGCAGAGAAAAAGCCTCTTCAAGACAAAATAGCCCAAACCCACAGATCCAGCAAAGAATCAGAGGAGCAAGATTGCAGCCAATTACAGGGGTAAAGAAGGAAAAAATGTGAGTAAACAACAGAAAAATGAAAAAGAAATTACAATCAACAGTTTATATCCAGGAATTGAACAAAAAGCAAATGAAACAGAGGAATGCCAAGGAACTCCAAGAAAAAACACAGAAACTACAGGGAATTGGACACAGACTTTGGAAGAACTCAAAATACAATTCAAAAATAATTAAGAGAGACTGAAGACAATTAGAAAAAGGAAATACATGAACTAAAACAAGAAAAAAGTGTCTTGAAAGCCAAAATTTCCCAGCTTGAAAACGAGGCAAAGAAGGTGAAAGATAACCTACAATGAAAATCAGACCACAAGGTGAAGGATAACCAAAAAAGCCAGAGATGAAATTCAGTCTTTAAAACTTAGAATTCAACAACTAGAAGCAAATGCCTGCACAAGGCAGCAAGAACCTATAAAACAAAATCAAAGAATGAAAAATTTGAGGAAAATATGAAACACCTCATTGACAAAACCTCAGATCTGGGAAACAGATCATGGAGAGACAATTTAAGAATTATTGGACTACTGGAACATCATGACAAAAGAAAAAGCCTGGATATCATCCTACAGGAAATTATATAAGAAAACTGCCCTGACATCCTCAAACAAGAGGGAAAAGTGGAGACTGAAAGAATCCACAGATCACCTCCTAGATTTAATTCACAACTGACAACTCCCAGTAATATTATAGCCAAATTCAAGAACTATCAGACCAAAGAAAAAAATATTAAAAGCTGCTAAAAAGAAGTCATTCAGATACCAGGGAACCACAGTTAGGATAACACAGGATCTGGCTGCATCTACACTGAAGGACCAAAAGGCATGGAATATAATATTCCAGAAAGCAAGGGAATTGGATCTACAACCAAGAATTAACTACCCAACAAAACTGGCTATATTCCTGCAGGGGAAAGTATGGTCATTTAATAAAATTGAAGACTTCTAAACATTCATAGAGAAAAAACCACACCCTACACCAAGATAAATTCAAAATGGGTGAATGACTTGAATATAAAGAGGGAAACTATAAATAAGTTAAGTGAACACAGAATAGTATACTTGTCAGATCTCTGGGAAAGGAAAGATTTTTAAAACCAAGCAAGAGTTAGAGAAAATTACAAAATGTAAAATAAATTATTTTGATTATATTAAATTAAAAAGCTTTTTTACAAACAAAAACAATGCAGTCAAAATCAGAAGGGAAACAACAATTGGGAAAAATCTTTATAACAAAAAACTCTGACAGGGGTCTAATTACTCAAATATACAAGGAGTTAAATCAATTGTATAAAAAAATCAAGCCAATTTATAAATGGGCAAGGGACATGAATAGGCAATTTTCAGGTAGAGAAATCAAAAGTATCAATAAGCACATGAGAAAGGTTTCTAAATCTCTAATAATTAGAGAAATGCAAATCAAAACAACTCTGAGGTATCACCTCACACCTAGCAGATTGGCTAAAATGATAGAAGGGGAGAGTAATGAATGTTGGAGGGGATGTGGCAAAATTGGGACATTAATGCATTGCTGGTGGAGTTGTGAACTGATCCAACCATTCTGGTTGGTAATTTGGAACTATGCTCAAAGGGCTATAAAAGAATGCCTGCCCTTTGATCCAGCCATACCATTGCTGGGTTTGTACCCTAAAGAGATCATAGATAAACAGACTTGTACAAAAATATTTATAGCTGTGCTTTGTGTGGTGGCAAAAAACTGGAAAATGAGGGTATGCCCTTCAATTGGGTAATGGATGAACAAATTGTGACATATACTGGTGATAGAATACTATTGTGCTCAAAGGAATAATAAAGTGGAGGAATTCCATGTGAACTGGAAAGACCTCCAGGAACTGATGCAGAGTGAAAGGAGCAGAGCCAGAAGAACATTGTACACAGAGACTGATACACTGTGGTAAAATCGAATGTAATGGACTTCTGTACTAGCAGCAATGCAATGACCCAGGACAATTCTGAGGGATTTATGGAAAAGAATGCTACCCACATTCAGAGGAAGAACTGCAGGAGTGGAAACACAGAAGAAAAGCAACTGTTTAAACACATGGGTTGAGGCAGACATGATTGGGGATGTAGACTCGAAACTACCACACCAATGCAACTATCAACAATTTGGAAATAAGTCTTGATCAATGAAACATGTTAAAATCAGTGGAAATGTGCACCGGCTATGGGGGGGGAGGGGAAGTTGGGTGGGTGAAGGGGAAAGTAAGAGCATGTATCATGTAACCATGTTAACTTTTCTAAAAAATAAATATTAAAAAAAGAAAAAATGATATTGCTAATTCTTAAAAATTATTATCAGGGGCAGCTGGGTAGCTCAATGGATTGAGAGGCAGGTCTAGAGATGGAAGGTCCTAGGTTCAAATCTGGCCTTAGACACTTCCTAGCTGTGTGACCCTGAGCAACTCACTTGACCCTCATTGCCTAGCTCTTACCACTCTTCTGCCTTGGAGCCAGTATACAGTATTGAGTCCAAGATGGAAGGTAAGTGTTTAAAAAATTATTATCATCAGGGTAGCTAGAAGAAGTATACTTGAAGGTGTCGACATGGAATCTAGAGACCCCAAACTTGTAGCTTAGTGAGGTATGATGAACCCCAAGTTTAGAAATAGTTTGTAGGTTGGAGACCCCCAAAGCTTGTGCTTGTTCCCTGTTCCGGTGGGAATCCACCCTGAAGGGAATCTCAAGCTAGCAGTTGCAGACTGAATAATGGACCCCAGGGTAAATGCTAAATACCCTTTTGTCCTAGGTAGTCTTGCCCATTGTATCTGAGACCCTTACCCAGGAGGACACACCTGGGCAGAGACCATCCTTTAGTATCCATTATGTAAGCAGCCCCTTTCCCCTACACCCTAGCCTCTAGATATGATCCCTTTCTCTAGCTTGATTGTATCCTGTCAGTATAATGTCAATCATCTCTCCCAGCCCCCTGGATCTTCCCAAAAGGTATATAAGTTCCCCAATTTCCTTTGTCCCTAGGAGTGGTCATCTAGCACGGTGTCACTCCCAGGGGATCAGGGAGCAGAGCGAAGCAGTGTTCCTTTAGGCTCTGCACAAGGCGCAGCTCTGCATAAGAGGCCAAGTAGCCCTCATCCCCCTTTCCCTTGATTAAAGAGTGGTTTTATGACTATTTAATAGTCCCGCATTTTTTCTAAGTTAACAAAGGGAACAGTGACAAACTGTATAGGATGAAATATCAAGATATATATGTGTATGTAAAAAAATATATATATATATATATAACTAGAGGTAAAAAAGAGGATAATATTAAGAGAAATGGGAAAAGAGACAAAATGGAATTAATTTATATTTCATAAAGAAGCGCATGGTGGGAGTAGGGGAGAAGGCCAATACACTGGATGGGTAAAGAGGTTCAAAACAGGAAATACTTAATTCTTACATGCATTGAAATTAACTCAAAGAAGGAAGAACAATCAGATCCATTGGGGCAGAGAATTGATTCATGCCCTATAGAGAAGTAGAAGGGTAACAAATGGACTGGTGGGGAGGGAAGAAATACTAAGGAAGGAAAGTGTGTGTGGGTAGCTTAAAAAGACAGTAAAGAAAAATAAGAGGGGAATAAGAAGGGATGGGGCAGAAAAAGAAGTAAAATAATAAATAAGACTAGCAGCTGGTATTTTGTAAAAACAGATAAAATAGACAAAGTACAAGTCAATCTAATTTTAAAAAAGGAAAGAAGAAAACCAAATTAACGGTATCAAAGATGAAAAGGAAACCTCACCTGTAATGAAGAGGAAATTAAGGCCAATAATTAAAAACTATTTTGCCCAATTATATGGTAATAAATATATAGCAATGTAGATGATGTGGATGAATATTTACAAAAATATAAAGTGCCTAGATTAACAGCAGAAGAAATAGAATACTTAAATAATCCCATATCAGAAAAAGAAATTGAACAAGTCATCAAAGAACTCCCTAAGAAAAAATCACCAGGGCCCAATGGATTCATAAGTGAATTCTATCAGACATTCAAAGAACAACTAATCCCAATACTATACAAATTCTTTGACATAATAAGCAAAGAAGTCCTGACAAATTCCTTTTATGACACTAACATGGTACTGGTTCCAAAGCCAGGCAGACCAAAAACAGAGAAAGAAAACTACAGACCAATCTCCTTAATGAGCATAGATGCAAAAATCTTAAACAGAATACTAGCAAAGAGACTCCAGCAAGTTGATCAAGAGGGTTATCCATCATGATCAGGTGGGATTTATACCAGGAATGCAAGGATGGTTCAACATTAGGAAAACCAAAAAGCTAACAAACAAAAATCACATGATTATCTGAATAGATGCTGAAAAAGCCTTAGACAAAATACAACACCCTTTCCTACTGAAAACACAAGAAAGTATAGGAATAGAAGAGTCTTTCCTAAAAATAATAAATAGTATATATCTAAACCCATCAACAAGCATCATATGCAATGGGGATAAATTAGAAGCCTTCCCAATAAGATCAGGCATGAAACAAGGATGCCCATTATCACCTCTATTTAACTCTATTATTTATTTATTTATTTATATATCTATTTAACATTGTACTAAAAACACTAGCAGTAGCAATTAGAGAAGAAGAAGAAATTGAAGGTATTAAAATAGGCAATGAGGAGACCAAGCTATCACTCTTTGCAGAAGATAAGATGGTCTACTTAAAAAATCCTAGAGAATCAACTAAAAAGCTAGTGGAAATAATCAACAATTTCAGCAAAGTTGCAGGATACAAAATAAATGCACATAAATCATCAGAATTTTTATATATTTCCAACACATCACAGCAGCAAGAGTTAGAAAGAGAAATGCCATTTAAAATCACCCTAGACAATATAAAATATTAGGAATCTATCTGCCAAAACAAACACAGGAATTATACAAATACAACTACAAAACACTTTCCAAACAATTAGAACTAGATCTAAACAACTGGAAAAACATTCAGTGATCATGGATAGGATGAGCTAACATAATAAAAATGACCATCCTACCCAAATTAATTTACTTATTTAGTGTCATACCTATCAAACTACCAAAAAACTTTTTTACTGAATTAGAAAAAACTATAACAAAGTTCATTTGGAAGAACAAAAGATCAAGAATATCAAGGGAAATAATGAAAAAATGTGAAGGAACATGACCCAGCAGTACCAGATATTAAATTGTACTATAAAACAGTGATCATCAAAACAATATGGTACTGGTTAAGAGACAGAAGGAAGGATCAGTGGAATAGACTTGGGGTAAGTGACCTCAGCAAGACAGTCTATGATAAACCCAAAGAGCCTGGTTTTGGGCACAAAAATCCACTATTTGACAAAAACTGTTGGGAAAATTGGAAAACCATATGGTAGAGATTGGGTCTAAACATCTCACACCCTAAACCAAGATAAATTCAGAATGGGTGAATAACATGAGTATAAAGAAGGAAAATATAAGTAAATTAGGTGAACACACAATAGTATACTTGTCAGATCTTTGGGAAAGGTCAGATTTTAAAGCCAAGCAAGAGTTAGAAAAAATTACAAAATGTAAAATGAATAATTTTGATTGCATTAAATTAAAATTGTTTGTACAAACAAAACCAATGCAACCAAAATTAAAAGGGAAGCAATAAATTGGGAAAAATCTTTATAACAAAAACCTCTGACAAAGGTCTGATTACTCAAATATACAAGGAGTTAAATCAATTGTATAAAAAATTAAGCCATTCCTCAACTGATATATGGGCAAGGGACATGAATAGGCAATTTTCAGATAAAGGAATCAAAACTATCAATAAGCATATGAGAAAGTATTCTAAATCTCTAATAATTAGAGAAATGCAAATCAAAACAACTCTAAGGTGCCACCTCACACCTAGCAGATTAGCTAACATGACACCAAAGGAAAGTAATAAATGTTGGAGGGGATGTGGCAAAATTGGGACACTAATGCATTGCTGGTGGAGTTGTGAATTAATCCAACCATTCTGCATGGCAATTTGGAACTATGCCCAAAGATCGCTAAAAGGTTGTCTGCTCTTTGATCCAACCATACCATTGCTGGATTTGTACCCCAAAGAGATCATAGGGAAAAAGACATATTCAAAAATATTTATAGCCATGCTCTTTGTGGTGGCAAAATCCTGCAAAACTAGGGTATGCCCTTCAATTGGGGAATGGTTAAACAAATTGTGGTATCTGATGGTGATGGAATACTATTGTGCTCAAAGGAATAATAAAGTGGAGGAATTCCATGTGAACTGGAAAGACCTCCAGGAATTGATGCAGAGTTAAAGGAGCAGAACCAGGAAACATTATACACAGAGACTGATACACTATGGTAAAATTGAATATAATGGACTACTGTACTAGCAGCAATGCAATGACCCAGGACAATTCTGAGGGATTTATGGAAAAGAACGCTACCCACATTTAGAGGAAGAGCTACAGGAGTGGAAACACAGAAGAAAAACAACTGCTGGAACACATGAGTTGATGCAGACACGATTTGGGATGTAGACTCTTAATGACTACCCTAGTGCAATTATCAATAATATGGAAATGGGTATTGATCAATGACACATGAGGAAACCAGTGGAAGTGCACATCGGCTACAAGGGGTGGGGGTGGGGGGAGAGAGAGATGAGGAGGAGGGTACACTGACATTCCCAAATAATTATATCTAGCCCCTTCAGATTCTAAAGGAATATCTTTTGCCAATAGGGGATGAGGCAGCCACTTTTATCATTTACATACACAAGGGGCGGTTTGTCAAGTTGTTAACATTTTTGGGAGAGGGGATTTGGATAATATAGACCAATAGACCTCAACATTCCTATCGACTGCTAAAGAGATAACAGTCAATACAACTATGAGTAAATTAACAGTGGCCTTAGGTGTCCCACTTCCAGAGATTGTCCTCTTGACTTGTCCCTATGTCAGAGGTTTTGTCTCCTGTGTCCTTCTTGTGCTCTGTCGCATCCTTGCCACATGGTCGTCCTGGAGTGTCAACCACTGCCTCTGTGAGTTGATCTGGATTTCTTCTACATGGTTTGATGAGTCTGGTGGGTAACCAGACATGCCTATTGTCTGTGGACACACAAGCAAAACCTCAATCCCATGTTAAAATTCCATCAGGCTGACTCCACCCTGTTTCCCCTATAAATCTCCAATAGACCAGAGTTTTTTGTTCAGAGTTTTTCTTTTCATTATTTTCAAAATGCTTTTGCATAGGTGTAACCAGTAATCCTTCCAGAATGTTAAAATGATTAATTGTTAAAAGTATTCACTTTAAGAGTCTGTTAGGAGTAACAGGTTTTGGGTCATGTAATATTCCCTTCATATATGGCCTGATATTCTCCTTTTTGTTTTTGTATTTGAGTTTAATAGTCCTGTTAGCCCTTTCTACAATGGCTTACCCTGTTAAATTTCCTGGAATACCAATCTTAGGCTCCATATTCCATAATTTGCAGAATTTTGCAAATCTCTTGCTGGTATAAACATTGCCATTGTCTGTTTTCAATTGTTTGGGAATTCCCAGGTGTGCAAATGTTTCTAACAAATGTGAAATGACATGTGATGAATGAGCTGAGGCCCAAATGGTATGAGAATGTTTCTAGGACCACATGTATATATTTGAGCCTTCCAAATGCGGCATACTCTGTCACATTCATTTGCCATAATTGATTTGCCTCCAGAGCCCTGGAGTTAACTCCTGGAGGCAGAGGAGTAGAAGGAGATGGGGAACTGAATGTGCATTGCTGTATAATTTCGTGAGCCTGCCTTCTGGTCATAGAAAATTGTGATCTGTGTGATCTAGCATTCTGATGTCATAAGTTCTGTGGCTGTATGGCTTCTTTGAATCCTGCAGCCATCAGCTCTTTTGCTCTTGAGGTACCCATTGTCAAAGGTCCGAGAAGGTGTGTGTGAGACCTGATGAGTGCTATGTAAGAGGGACTCTGCCTCTGCAGAATCACATTTTGTATGGAACAATAAGAACCATTCCGAATCCTGCACTGGTTTAATTTTAGCCGATTCCAAAGAGTTTACAAGATTCACCCATATTGGGAATCCCATATAATGTGGCAGGTTTCTAAGATGGCGAACTGCTGCTAATTCTGCTTTCTGTGGGGAGGAGCATACAGTGTGCAAAAGCATAAACTGATTCTCCATGACTGCTCCTGCATGTCCACTGGCAGAGACATCTGTGAAAGTGTTTACAGCAGAGGGAATGGGGTGTGATGATGTGATTTGGGGAAAAAAATAGGAGTCATTTTTACAAATTGCAAGAGTTTGTTGTTAGGAATATGATTGTCAATAATCCCTGTGAAATCAGCAAAAACTATTTGCCAGGAGAGAGATTTTGAGACTAATGTTTGAACTTGCTTTTGAGCCACAGGGAGATGAATTGTAGAAGGGTCATTGCCCACCAACTGCATAGACTGCTTTCTAAAATGAGTAATGAGCAATATTATCAGTTCCAAATAACTAGTTAGAGATTTTGTTTGTTGATTGGAAAAGTGAATCCACTCAATAATGTGTTCATTCTGATGCAAAACTGCAGTGGGCGGTGTATTGGGTTTTCAATACTGAAACCACTAAGGGCTGTGATAGAGTTTGGCCTGAGATAAGGCTGTTTCCACTTTCCTTAGATCTCTTTTGGCTGCAGGAGTTACAGTCCTAGGGGATATGAGATCTGAATCTCCCCATAGAGTATTAAATAAATGTTTAATTTTTCATGGAATAATTTTTAAAGGCTTAAGCCAATTAATATCACCCAATAAATTTTGAAAGTCACTCAATGTTCCCAATGAGTCTCTACAGATTTCCATTTTTTGGTGGATTTATTTCTTGGTTTGTCACTCTAGTTCCTAAATATTTATAAGCGTGGAGTAATTTGTACCTTTTCTGGAGCAATAACCAATCTAGCTTTCCCTAGAGCTTCTACTGCCTGAGATAACATTGAAGTGACTATTTCTTTAGATGGAGCTGCCAGCAAAATATCATCTAGATAATGACATGTATTGATCTGGAAAATTCCCCCTTACTGGAGCTAAGGCCTACACTATAAATTTCTGAAATGGTGTGAAGCCATTCTTCATTCCTTGTGGTAACATTTACCATTCATCCCTTTTCATGGGTTCTTTAAAATTCACCAAGGGAACCAAAAATGCAAACCTAGGGCAATCATCAGGAAACAAAGGTATATGGAAAAAACAATCCTTCAGATCAATAACTATTAATACCCAATCATTTGGTAGGAGATGGAATCCCTGGCTGCAGAGTACCCACATCTGCCATTTGTTCTCTTACTTCTCTTAAATCGTGGACTAGCCTCCGTTTGCCTAATTTCTCTGGAATAGGAAAGATTGGGATGTTCCATGGGCTCATGGACTCTCTGATATGACCTAAGTCCAGCTGCTTCTGTACCAATATATTAATATGTTGAAGTTTCTCCCCTTTTGTAGGCCACTGATTGATCCAAATAGCCTTAGATGTAAGCCATGTGAGTGGATCAGCAAATTGAGGGGGAGAATTATTCAGGGCCCCAAATAAAAATCCAGTTGCACACTAGGACATGTAGGTAACGTTAAATTCACTTCAGATAAGACTTCCTTTCCCCAGAGTGTTTGTGGGATGTCTAAAATATATGGCTTGAATGAGCCTTGAGATCTCTCATCATCTGACCAAGCCAGTTCCTTAGCTGCTTGCTTAATCTTTTCAGGTGTCCCAATGCCTTCTGGTTGATTTACAGAATCAGCCATTGGCCAGTGTGGGGGCCATCGGTGAGTCGCAATGACAGAGACACCAGCGCAGCTGTCCAAGATGCCTCTAAACATCTTCCTGCCTATGTATAGGGATAAACAGGTCTGTCCAGTGTAATTTGCTGCGATCAATATTATTTTGAAGTATCTGGATTTAAATTTTCTGTTTCATTATCCTTTTCTCCTTTTGAATCCTTGCTGGATAATAAAAGTAACTGGGCTAGTTTCGTTCCTTTTTGTATTGAGAAAAGCCTCCATGCTCTGGCTAAAATCTTTAACTCTCAGTAATGTTCCTTAGCAATTACTTCAGGGAAGATCTCTGGTCCCCACAAGATAAGCCCAGGCCTTCCCAGTATCAAGCCTAGGGTGTCTTTGAGCTGGGGGGTCATGTATCCCCGTAGGAACTGCCTGAGCTCCCATTTCAAATGATTCTATGAGAGCGGGGTTTGAAGGCAATAACATTCCTATATCCCTTTGACTCGCCTGCTGATCTTATCATCCCTGGGAGACAGGGCATGGCGGTCGCGTATTTTTAAAGGGCTAGAGACAAGTCCTAATTCAAGTTGCCCGAATGCTGTTCTGCGTTCATCGTGGCTCCATTAGGTTTTCATCTGGAACCACACTGACTTGCCCAGCGCCTGCCCTTTCCGCATTTAGAACGTACCCTAGGCGGCGGCCCTTGTACTTTGAAAATGGCCAGGAAGAATATTATTGTGCTGAAAGCAATGAGGAACTGCTTGATTCCAATAAGAAATTGGAAAGACCTCCACAAACTGATCCTCTGTTGTGGATTCTGAGGATCTCTCGAGTTATCAGAGGAAAGGTGGATGCCCCTTCCTCCACAGGCACGTCAGCGAACGCCTTTTGCACTTAAGTGGTTGAGAAGGAGGCGGGAGGGATGGATGGACAGGTGGAAGTGGAGAAGTGGGGGGGCAGAGGAAGAGGACGATGCACAGAGGGAGTATTGAATGGAAGAGATGGGGCGAGAAATGAATCGTGCATGTCTGAAGGAATGTCTAATAAAATAAAGATAGAGTTTTTGATGGACACCACGTAGAGGTTCCAGGGCAGTCCTCATGAATCCCCGTGTCTGCCAGACAGCGGGATGAATAGAATCGTCGGATCCACGAATACAATAGTCTGATCTTGTCCCTGGGCTTTTTAAAAAGACTCTATTTCCTGCCATTCCTGTGGATCCAATGTTCCTTCCTCCCGGAAATCTGGATTCCATTGGAGAATCACTTTTATTAAGTCTTGTAATTTAGATTCGGATGCCTTAGTCTTCTATTTCTTAATTAGGCAGTGTAACAAATGTGTATAACAGGCATGAAAAGAAATTCTTTGACCCATATTTTAAAACCTTGCTGGCACTCACCCCAGTCGAGACCCTGAGATACGTAGGTCTGTCTCACGGCTTGATCATGCCTGAAGTCATCCTCACACAATCTGGAACACAGGGCATCAGATATGCGGAGGCCCACATACCATATAAAAATGTGGGTACTTAACCTGTGAGGAAAACCTGAGGACATGACATATAGAATAGAGAAAGAGAAAAGAAAGAAAAGATGCAAAAGGACACACAGAGATTTTGGAAGGATCCTTGCGGCCTCTCCAATTTGAGGCTCCTCAGCATCAGCTTTTATTTAAAATTCAACCCATTATCTCACTGACACAGCCAATAAGCATCAAAATGGTTCATTCAAAGTTACAAGTTCTGTTTCCATAAAGATAAGTCAAAACTTTTGTTATAGGATGTTTATTCCTAAATCTGATGATTCTAGAAATGTGTCACAAAAGATATATAGGTGTTTCCTGGATTGTATGACACTGAGGTTCCTCTAAATGTATCTTGTCTATAGTGTCCTTTTCCTGCTGTGAAGTTTCTGTTTTGTATAGATAATGAATCTGTTTGATCTGTTGATTGTGGGGAGCTGGGAGCCTGCCTTTTTTGAGAAAACTAAATTAAGCTTGTTTCCTGCCTTCTGAGTTTAGCCCCTAAACCCCAAATCGCTTATTTTATTGAAAGTTTCAGTACTTATTAATCCTGTGGATTTCTAACATGGTCACAACAAGAAAATTCCTTGTCAATGATATTCTGCTATAACTGTCCCTTGACCATTGCCATCAGGATCACTTTTGACCATATTTATCATCTCAAGATTCATCATTACTGATCATTTCAAGACATCGTATTCTAATTGGGCATTATTTATTCAAGTCACTTCTTCTTAGCCCAGTATTTTTCACCAATTTAACTTATTTCCTTATATCCTAGTGCTCAGTCAGTGACGGAGTTGTATGTGATGTATATGACCTGAGAGCAAAAGACCAGTTTATGTTGTCCAATGGGTTAAGGAGCAAAGATCCTGCAGACACTTACCCATCTGATTGGAGATCTCCCCCTCAGGGCACAGAGAACAGTTGAAACAGCAGATGGGCTCCCCCTCCAGAGGGGTTTGTCTAAATCCAGGACCACAGCTTTCACTGCATATGGCACAGGGAATCTATGAACAAGGGAATAAAATGCATAATTGTTCTGGAAATGAACAGGACAGAAGATAGTATATCGTTATCAGATGGTGATTAATATTGATTTAGATAAAAGAAGTTTATTCTAAAGGAGACATGTAAAAATTGTTCCTGTTCTTCTTTCACTGGGAATATGAGACAGAATAAGCACTGAGCTGAAAATAAAGAGAGATGGATTCTAGTCCCGCCTGTGCCAATAGTTGTGGAAAACTGGCTGAATCTTTTAGACTTCCTTGACATTGATCATTTTTAAGAGATGGAACCTGAACAAGATAACATTTCAGCATCCTCAGTTATCTAGTATTTTGTAGTCCTCAGTGTCAGTTTTGTCTTTTTAATAGTTATGACCCACGTTACTGAAACAAATCTATGTGACTGACCTAAAACACATTTAACTTCTATACATGTAGGATGCATAAAACAAATTAGATTAAAGAGGAGACTGATTTGATTATTCACTAGAAAGGAAATGGAAAATTCCACTCTCCTGTGGAGAAAAAATTTGTTGGGTTAAGAAATATAGTGGATGCAGAAAAAGCTTCTTAATAAAATAGAACATACATTTCTGTTTTTAAAAACACACTAAAGAACATTGAGGGAAATGGAATATTCCTCAAAATAATAAATATCTACCTAAAACCATCTGAAAACATCATCTGTAGTGGGAATAACTAGAAGCCTTCTCAATAAGATCAGGAGTGAATCAAGGATGCCCATTATCATCACTACTATTCAATAATGTACTAGAAATACTAATTGTAGCAATAAGTGAAGAAATTGAATGAATTAAAATAAGTAGTGCAGAAATAAAGCTTTCACTCTATGCAGGTGATATGATCGCATACTTAGAGAATCAACCAAAAAATTATTGAAACAACTGACAACTTTAGCAAAGTTGCAGAATATAAAATAAACTCACACAAATCATTAGCATTTCTCTATATTTCTAATATAGTCCAATATCAAGAGGCAGAAAGAGAAATTCCAATTAAAGTAACTGTAGACAATATAAAATACCTTGGAGTCTATATGCCAAGGCAAACCCAGGAACTATATGGTCATTACCCCAAAACATTTTTATGTGAATAACATTAGAACTAAAACTATATTGGGAAAATATAAATTGCCCATGGATAAGCAAAGTTAATTATTAAAATTAATAATGGTACCTAAATTAATTTACCTATTCAGTGCCAAGTCAATCAAACTACTAAAAATTATTTCATAGATCTTGAAAAAATAATGATAATATTCATCTGGAAGAACAAAACACCAAGAATAAGGAGAGAATAAACAAATATTAAGGAAGGTGACTTAGCTATACTGGATCTCCAATTATTATAAAGCAGTAACCAATAAACAATATGATAGTGGCTAAACAATAGAGTAGCAGGTCAGTGTTAGAGAATTGGCATTCAACACAGTCATAAATGACCATAATTGCCCAGTGTTTGACAAACCCTAAAATCCATGTTTTTTTTTAATATACTCACTATTCAACAAAAACTACTGGAAAAATGAGAAAATAACATGACAAAAATTAGGCACAGAACAATTGCTCACACCATAAGTCAAGGAAAAATAAAATTTATACATAATTTAGAAATAAAGTGTGATACCATAAACAAATTATGGAACATGGAATAGTCTACCTGTCAGATCTCTAGATAAAGAAAGAATTTATGTCCAAATGAGGCATAAAGAACCTTATGAGATATAAAACAAATAATATTGACTACATTAAAATGTGTTGCACAAAGAAAACCAATGCAATCAGATTAGAAGGGAAACCAAAAACTAGGAAAAAACTTAATAGAAAACATCTTTGACAAAGGTCTTATTTCTCAAATATGGAGTAAACCAAATCAAATGTACACATCATTTCTCAATTGATAAATGGACAAAGGATGTGACCAGCCTATTCTCAAATGAAGAAATTGAAAGTATCTTTAAGTCAGAAGAAAAATGCTCCAAACCATTATTAAAGAAGCATATATTAAAACAATTCTGAGGTACTACCTTACTTACACCTATCAGACAAGCTAATATGACAACAAAAGACATTTTTAAATGTTGGAGGGATGTGGCAAAACTGGACTATTAATATACTGTTGGTGGAGTTATTAACTGATCCAATATTTCTGAAGAACAATTTGCAAACCATGTCCAAAGGGCCATAAGACTGGACACATCATTTGATCCAACAATAACACTACTGCGTTGGCATCCCAAAGAGACCAAAGATAAGGGAAAGGAACTTATTTGTACAAAAAATATTTATAGCAACTCTTTTTGTGGTGGCAAAGAACTGAAAACTGAAGGGTAGACCATCAACTGGAGAATGACTGAACAAATTGTGGTCTACAATTACAATGGAATATTATCATGCCATTAGAAATAACAAAATATGATAACAAAAATCCTGGAAACACTTATTTGAAATGATGCAAAGGGAAGTGAAAAGAACCAAGACAAGATTGTAAGGGACAGATAAGTGTCTCAGTAGAATAAGAGTCAGGACTAGAGAGGAGAGGTCCTGGGTTCAAATCTGACCTCAGAGACTTCCTAGCTATCTGGGCAAGTCATTTAACTTCCGTTTTCTAATCTTTACTGCTCTTCTGCCTTCAAACTAAAATACAGTTTTGATTCTAAGACATAAGGTAAAGGTTTTTTTAGAAGAGAGATAATATTGTACATAGTAACAACAATGTACAATCATCAAATGTGAATGAATTAATTATTATCAGCAATTTAAAGACCTAGGACAGCTCCAAGAAACTCATGACTAAAAAGGTAATACATCATCATAGAAGGAATTGATAGAGTCTGAATGCAGATTGAAGCAAACATTCTTCACTTTATTTCCTCAAGGAAGAGATATGTGTGTTCTTCCACAGCATGATGGCCATGGAAATATGTTGAGTATGGCAACACAAGTGTGACCTATATCATATTATCTTCTATTTTGAAGGGAGGCTGTGAGAGAGGGAGAGAAAGTGCCACGCAAAATGGCAGGAAACAACTTTTTAAAATTGTATGGACATGTAAGAAATAAATTTTTTTAAAATGCAATGAGTTTCAGAAAAGAAATGGCACACATTTCTCAGCTCCATGTAATAGGGGAATTTGCAGGATGTAATAAGGGAATATTACAGGGAGGTAATAAGGGGATTAGGCTATAGGTTGTAGTTAGTTGGAATTGAGGGTAGGCACTGTGGATAGGGGTTTGTGAGTCCCTAAGGCAATATAGTGGATGAGGAAGGTACAATAGTGAAGGTTGGTAGTTGAGGTGGTAGGAGAAATAAGGGAATGTCTGAGTTTACGAATATAACACAGAGGTACAAAGAGTTGCAAGGGAGAGGATGAGTTAATCTAAGGCAGGCAACAGCAGCAGGGAACACAGACTCAGGTTAGAGACCAAACACTGAAGAGAAACAGACTGAGCCCTTCAAGTAAAGGACACTGTACAGAGCCAGGTTAGAGCCAGCCAAGAACGGCTTGAAACTGACGTGAGGCTTTAGTCAGTTTCACAGGAAGGACTAGAAGAAGTATTGAAGTTTCACTTCCTCTAAAATGGAGACCTTCAGCTTCCCTCAAACTCCAGAGAGTATGTTATTCTCTCTCTCCTCCTTCCTTTCTTTTTAATCAATTAATGAGGTAGCCAAAGGGTTTTGATTAAAGACAAACAGGGTTTATTGTCTTCTAGGGTAGATTGGAAAAGGGTAGAGGATACAAGGTAGCCCTAATAGCCGCCTAGAGAAAGCTTCAGGTGGGGGAAGGGAGGCAGGAACGTGAGACTGAGAGGAACCAGACTATTTCAGCCCTGAGAGGGTTTGTAACAAAAGGGGTAGGAAAGCTGGATACAGTGATTTAATAGGTAAATTTGTAACAAGGGTGAGCCCTATTTGACTAAACTATTGAGTTTGAAACTAACACTCAGATCTACTCTCCTTTCAAAACTTCTCAGACATTCAGGTAGGGAAAATGAAGGTGGAAATAAGGTAGGGTAGGGAGATTCAAAGGAATTAGCTAAATTAACATTTTTCAAAGAAAAGCTGCAAAATATAGGCCAGGTTTCAATCTAAAGAAGGAGCTCAGATGGACCCTGATTCTCTCCACGAGTCCCCAGGACCAACTGAACTTTTTCCCAAGATTCTAAAACCCTCCTTAACTGACAGAAGAATTCTGCAAAGCTGTTATGCCCCCTCTCTGCACCACAGAAAAAAAGACACATAAGGCATTCACTCCTAGCGATATGGAAGTTCTGAAAAGGCGATGAAAAGAGATGGTACACATTTCTCAGCTCCATTGAGATATAGTTACTGAGCAATTGAATAGAATTATTCTCACTCAATTAAGATGTATTGTTAAGTGTCATCATTCACAAAATACTAAGTAATAGATAAAATTATGGCCTTGGGATCAGAAGGCATTGGACCAATAAATTTCATTTTATGTAGAAGTTTCTTATTTCTATCAAATATCATAGCTGAGAAAGATAAGCTTTAGCTTCCATTCCAGCTCTCTCTTTAGTGGTGCTAAAGATCCCAAGTGGAAAATCATCTCA
>NC_058130.1:795000224-795018758 GCF_016433145.1 Gracilinanus agilis | reverse complement strand
CTGAAAGCCAGGACTACCATGATGGTTTTGGCCAAAATGGAGGACACAGCTACAGTGAACACAATCCCAAAAGTAGTTTGTCTGAGGAGGCAGGTGACTGATGAAGGACGGCCAATAAAGAGCAAGGAGCAGAGGAAACAGAAATTGAGGGAGATGAGCAGAGTGTAGCTGAGAGCCCGGTTATTGGCTTTGACTATGGGGGTGTCTTGAAACTTCAAAAATATCCAAAGAACCAGAACTGTCATTAGAGAGAAGGAAAGAGCCACACAGATCAGAGGCAGCCCCAATGGGTCTGAAACATCCAGGAAAGTCACAACCTTGGGGAGGCATCGATTTCTTTCCTTATTTGGATACTCATCTTGGTGGCACTTCACACAATGCTTCATATCTGCACAGGGACAAACAAATTCTTAGGATTTTAGATTCAACAATTTATCCTTATCCCCACATGGAAAAAATAGATATAATTCATCAAAATAGTATTGATTAATTCCCAAGGCATACTAGGAGAAGGTCATTGATAAGTAACCTAGTACCCAATCCATTCTTACTCTGTTTATATTCATTATTTTTAATTGATTTCATTTTTTCAGTATTCACCTTTTCTAACTAAATACAAACTTGCCTTACGAGTCCATTTTCATTGGACAATAGACATAGAAACTGGAACTCCATCACACTGTTCTCCAGATCCTTTCTGAATCTATTATGTCCTAGCAATAACTATAGATTTGATCATCTGAGAAGTTTCCAAGATATTAAGCAAGAAATCAACAAATCATCATCTGCTTACTGTGGGTCAGGAACTCACTAAGTAACATCCTTGAATTGCAGACAGAAATAATGGAACAGTATCTACCCATAAAGTCCTCACGTCCTACTAGACAACAGATAACAGTATATTTTTGAAAAGTCTCTATTAGATGTCCAGCAAATTTATAGATATCTATATTTCATTTGTAAATGTATTATAAATAGGGGGTTGTACCTCATGCTGTGAATGCCTTCTCTCTTTTCACCTTTCTCTTTTGTATTTTCTAGCCCTTTTCAAGACAGAATTCAATTCTTATCTTCTGCAGAAGGCCTTTTGTATTTCTCCCAGAGGTATTTTCCTTCTGCCCTGACATTACCCTCATCTGCTCTGTATATATTTTGTATTTACCACTTATTTGCCCATTGTCTTCACCTCATAATATGACTTCCCTTAATATATGGACAGTTTTGCCTTTGTTTATATCTCCAGGACTTAGCTTAATGCCAGGAACATATCCCTGAATGAATGTTTGCCATCTCGCTGACTAAAATGTCTGCTGGAGAATCTGTCCTTCCATCCAGAGTCCCTGGACCTTGCCCATAACCCTGTCCTATTGTTCTATGTGATGTGGTCAGGTGTTCCAAAATAACAAAAGAATGAGCAGCCAAGCTCTGATACAGCCCAGGTGCCAGACCATGAGAGCTCTTTCATGGAATCACCAATGTCATTGCATTCACTTCCATGTTCTGAAGAGCCTCTTATTCAGATCCCAAGGGAACCTCCATAACCGAAGAACAGACATTTCTGAATCCTCCAATATCTGATAGTATTCTGGCCTCTAGGATAACTGGTACCTCCCCTTGTTCTTATTTATCCTGTGCCACCAGCACTCCCTCATATCCCTAAGTACTAACATCAAGGTAGAACTAATGTCATCCTGGGTTGAGTTAAAATGTAGAAAAGAAAATGTGTTTGCTTTTTTCATTCCATGGACTGCTTGACACTTCTGTGGAAAACACTAAATCAAGGAAAACACATGCAAAAGATGGAAAAAAACACAGGAGTTTGACTTCATTGGAAGGGAGCTGAGAACTCAGTACATCTAGCCCCATTCACTGGGTTTATTTCAGTGCCATCCACTGAATTCATGCTGAGAGGATATTGGGGAAGGATTGAAAGATTCTTTACTCCAATTTTACCAAATTTTTTAAAAATCTCCTGATCTCTACCTCACCCATGCCCAGGGGGTTTATTTTCCATTCCCTGGGGAGGACCCTTCCAACTCTAAAATTCTCTGATTGTGCCATCCTATAACAATGTTAGGAAGTTTAGAGGTTTGAAATCATTTACATACAGAGGCAAAGAATGATTCTAGTATGTTACTGTATACATTGTATTAAACCTTAAATGTCTATATTACTGAAGGATGACTCTTCCATAAACTGTGATTATCACCAGGTATTACACTAATGGAGTTACATAATAAATGATGCACAGACTGATTCTGAAAAGAAGGGCAAAGTCTCTTCAACAAAATTCTTAGAGAGAATACAGCTCTTACACATAATGGAGAATAGACTTCATTTTTGGATTATTTATCAAAATATTGTGTTGAAATATGGTGAAGGGTAGGACTGACAGAATATCTAGTATATACCAGGGGTAACTCTTTCCTCTGAGAATAATTTCTCCAAATCTAACTTAATCTAAAATCTCTAAAGAATAGCTCTATCTCACCAAGATAGAATACATGCTCCTTCACACTCCAGTCAGTTCTCTCCCGTTGCATGTGAAACCAGAAAAAGACCATACAAATGAGTTCTACAAAATGATAAAGAAAGACAGTTTTTTATAAATTTCATAGCTGTCATTTTGAATAATGAACATTATATTCTAATTGAGTATCATTTGTTCCAGTTACATGTCTTTAGCCCAGTATTTTTCACTGATTCTACTTATTTCCTAATATCCTGGTACTTGGTCAGTGATGGGGCTTTACATGACCGGACTTGAGAGAAAAAGACCAGTTCATTTGACCAATAGGTTCAAGAGCAAATGTCCTGCAGACACTTACTCATTTGGTTGGAGATTTCGCCCTCCGGGCACAGAGAACAGTTGAAACAGCAGATGGGCTCCCCCTCCAGAGGGGTTTGTCTAAATCCAGGACCACAGCTCACACTGCATGTGGCACAGGGAGTCTACAAACAAGGGAATAAATAGCATAATGGTTCTGGAAATGAACAGAACTGAGAATAGTATATCATTATCAGATAGTGATTAATATTGATTTGGATCAAAGAAGCTTATTCTGAAGGAAAAATGTGAGAATTGTTCCTATTCTTCTTTCACTGGGAATATGAGATAGAATGATTATTAGATTCTAGTCCCACCTGTGCCAATAGTTGTGGAAAACTGGCTGAATCTTTTAGACCTCCTTGACTTTAATCATTTGTAAAAGATGGAACCTAAACAAGATAACATTTGAGCAGCCTCAGTTATCTAGTATTTTGTAGTCCTCAATGTCAGCTTTGTTTTTTATACTTACAAAGTCACAGAATCAAATGTATGTGACTGACCTAAAACATACTTATTCTCTTTGCAAGTAGTATGCACAACACAGATTAAGTTAAAAATGAGGTTGATTTGATTATTCATTAGAATGGAAATGGAAAATTCGACTCTACTGTGGAGAAAAAATTTGTTGGGTTCAGAAATACACTGGATTCAGAAAAAAGCTTTTTAACAAAATAGAACATCCAATTCCATTTAAAAAACACTAAATGACATTCAGGTAAATGGAACATTCCTAAAAATGATAAATATCTATCTAAAACCATCAGCAAGCATCATCTGTAATGGGGATAACTGGAAACCTTCTCAGTAAGATCAGGAGTGAAGCCAAGGATGGCCATTATCATCACTACTATTCAATAATGTACTAGAAAAACTAATTATGACAATAAAAGAGGAAGAAATTGAAGGAATTAAAATAAGTAGTGAGAAAATAAAGCTTTCACTCTATGCAGGTGATATGATGGCATACTTAGAGAATCAACCAAAAAACTAATTGAAACAACTAACAACTTTAGCAAAGTTGCAGAATATAAAATAAACTCACATAAATCATCAGCATTTCTCTATGCTTCTGATATACTCCAATATCAAGAGACAGAAAGAGAAATCCCAATCAAAGTAACTATAAATAATATAAAGTATCTTCGAGTTTACATGCCAAGACAAACCCAGGAACTATATTGTCACAACCCCAAAACATTATTCACATGAATAATATTAGTACTAAAACATTGGGAAAATATTAATTGCCCATGGATAAGCCAAGTCAATTATTAAAGTTAATAATTTTACCTAAATTAATTGACATATTTCATGCCATATCAATCACAGTACTAAACATTTTTATAGAACTTGAAAAAATAATGGTAATATTCATCTGGAAGAATAAAATACCAAGAATAAGGAGAGAATAAGCAAATATGAAAGGTAGATTAGCTGTACTGGATCTCAAATTATTATAAAGCAGTAACCAATGAACAGTCTCATACTGGCTAAGAAATAAGAGTATCAGGTCAATGTTAAGAAATTGGCATTCAACACAGTCATAAATGACCTTAATTGCCAAGTGCTGGACAAACCCTAAGATTCATGTGTTTTATTAAATGGACTCACCATTCAACAAAAATTGTTGAGAAAATTGGAAAATAACATGACAAAAACTAGGCACAGATCAATACCTCACATCATAAGCCAAGGTAAAGCCAAAATGTATACATCATTTAGAAATAGTGTGATGCCATAAACAAATTATAGGAACATGGAATTGTCTACCTGTCAAATCACTAGATAAAGAAAGAATTTATGTCCAAACAAGACATAAAGAACGTTATGGGACATAAAACAGATAACTTTAGCTACATTAAAATGTGTTGCACAAAGAAAACCAATGCCACCAAGATTAGTGTCTCTTGTGATTACACAGGAAACAAAAACCAGAAAAAACTTTATAGGAAACATCTCTGGCAAAAGTCTCATTTCTCAAATATGGAGGAAACCAAATAAAATGTATGAGAACACATCATTCCTCAATTGATGAACAGACAAAAGTTGTGTACAATCAAATCTGAGATGAAGAAATTAAAAGTATTTTTAAGTCAGAAGAAAAATGCTCCAAACCACTATTAGTTAGAGAAAAACATATTAAAACAATTCTGAGGTATTACCTTACTTACAACTATCAGACTAGCTGGTATGACAAAAAAAGATATTTTAAATGTTGACAGGTTGTGGCAAAACTGAAATATTGATATATTCTTGGTGGTGGAGTTGTGAACTGATCCAATCTTTCTAAAGTACAATTTGTAAACCATGCCTAAGGGCCATAAGACTGGATGTGCCATTTGACCCAACAATATGATTACTATGTTGGTATTCCAAAGAGAGCAAAGACAGGGGAAAGAGACTTATTTGTACAAAAATATTTATAGTGACTCTTTTTGTGATGGCAAAGAACTGAAAACTGAAGGGTAGTCCATCAACTGGAGAATGGCTGAACAAATTGTGATATATGATTACAGGGGAATGTTATGCCATAAGAAATGATAAAATATGATAGCAAAAAACCTGGAAACATTTATTTAAAATGATGCAAAGGGAAGCAAACAGAACCAAGACAAGATTATAAGGGGCAGGTAAATATCTCACTAGATTGAGAGCCAGCATTAGAGATGGGAGGTCCTAGGTTCAGATCTGGCCTCAGATACTTCCTAGGTGCATGACCCTGGGCAAGTCACTTAACTTCCATTTTCTAGCCCTTACTGCTTTTCTCCCTTCAAACCAAAACACAATTTTGATTTTAAGACAGAATATAAAGGTTTTTTTTAAAAAAGAGAACATTATACAACAACAACAACAACAGAGAGACAACAATGTACAATCATCAAATGTCAATAGATTACATATTATCAGCAATTTAAGGACCTAGGATAACTCCAAGGATCTCATGACTAAAATGGTTATCCATCATAAGAGAAGGAATTGATAGAGTCTGAATGTAGACTGAAGAAATTATTTTTCACTTTATTTGCTCAAGGAATTTTTCTCTAATGTAAATGACCTGTGTCTTCTTCTACAACATGATGACCATGGAAATATGTTGAGTATGACAAAACTAGTGTAGCCTATATCATATTACCTTCTATCTTGACGGGAGGCTGTGAGAGAGAGTGAGAAAATGCAATGCAAAATGGCAGGAAACAACTTTTTAAAATTGTATGGACATGTAAAAAATAAATTTTAAAAAATGCAATGACTTTCAGAAAAGAGATGGCACACATTTCTCAGTTCCATTAAGAAATAGTCATTGGGCAGGTGAATAGAATTATTCTCACTGAATTAAGATGTATTGTTAAGTGTCATCATTCACAAAATACTAAGTAATAGATAAAATTCTGGCCTTGGGATCAGAAGATATTGGACCAATAAATTTCATTTTATGTCTAAATTTCTTATTTCTATCAAATATCATGGCTGAGCAAGATAAACTTTAAATTCCATTCCAGCTCTCTCTTTAGTGGTGCTAAAAATTCCAAGTGGAAAACCATCTCATAGATTGCTTATTTGACTTCTTCACCCAGACGTTTGCTGAAAGGAGAAAGGAAATGTTTGTCCAGAGAGGATTTTCTACCAGAAAAAGTCAATGTGGAATTAAGCAGGGTAAAATTTGTTCCCAGGATTAAATAACAAGATAGATATTACATTTAATTTCTCACCTTGGCATCAAAAAACCCCCACACTATTGTCTCCCCGTCAATACTGAAATCTTGACCAGACTCAGCCTGGGGGCTATACTGTCCAACTTTCACCAGAGCTTCAGTATCCTGACTGAAGGTTATATAGTTCAGAATGTTGTATTGAGCCTCAGGGTTTTTATTCTCATCCATGAACACCTGTTCACCAGCACTGTTGTTAAACTGGAGATTCTTTAGAAATGAGTAGAGCTAGGAGAGAAGAGAAATTCCAATCACTGCCTGGGGTATAAAGTCAGTAAGTGCTCAGGAAGTCAGTCCATAATCAATAAGCATTTATAAAGTATGTATTCTATGTTGGGCATGATCTGAAGAAATGGAGATATAAAGGGAGATAAAGACCAGTCCTTGCTCTCAAGGGTCTTATATTCCAGTTGCAGAGAAGATGCATATAGATTAAAAATGCTTATATTCCCTATAATCTTTGTCCCGATTCCCTTACTTCTCTGTGTGTCAGGTTCCTGAAGAAGGCTGCATCTTCTCCTTAAGCCTGTCCAGGCAGGCTGCTGAGGGTATGTTGGTTTCTCACCCAGCGCCATCAATTTGAGCATCCCCCCTTTCTATTAAGTTCTTCCCAAAATTAGTCACCAGTTATTAGTGCCCCATTTCAGTTAACCTGCAAACATCACTTCGAGTTTACAAAAGGGCATTTAAGTAAACATCATAACATATTATAACTATTATATATATTATAACATAACATAAAATAACTATTACAAAACATTTTTCCCTTTAGGAGAAGTCAGTTTATGATATCCTGTCTCTCACTTCAACACTGAGGAAGAATAGATTTACACTTGAGGTACTTACTTCCTCTTCATACTAACACTGTTCACTCTTGCTGTCTGGAATATTCTACTCCCTCTCCATGATTCATAGCTCATTCTCTCCTCTGAATTTCCTGGCTTCTACCATGGCTCAAATAAAAACTCCATTTCCATAGGGGGCCCTAAACAATAACTCTTAATTTCAATGCCTTCTCTTTCGATTATTTCAAATCATTCAAATTCATGCTTTATGTATTTTATTTGTTCACAATTGTTTACAAGTTACATCTTCCATTACACTAAACTACTTGACATTAGACATTATCTTTAGTTTTTCTTCATATGCCAAGTTCTTAACACAGTACCTAATACATAGCTCACAATTAATAAATATTTATTGACTGATTGATTCCCAACCCAAATATACATGGGAAGGAGTCCACCTTAAGCAGTAGCTGGATAGGCTGCCATTGTCTGGCAAAGGAAAGCACATGATTGAAAAGGAATATTACCTTCCAGGGATAAGGCATTGAGTTTTCTCCCTCTGTTATGGATCCTCTCTCTGATGTCATCGTAAACATTTCATGAACAGCCCAAGCTACAGCATATACACCATTATAGATGTTGTAACTTAAGTCAGACATTGTCATGTCAAAGTAAAGCAAAGGCAGAGTCTCCAAGGAAGCATTGGCTGAACATGCCTCTTGATTCAGCTTTTCCAATTCATCTCTACACCTGAAGGCTGAGTGCCAGAATTCTCTCAATAAAATGTCCTCTTGATATATAACAGGGTTCACTGTCCTGAGAAAAGACTCAAAACCAGGAACATCACTTGTTAGGTGGGAAAATGTAAGCGCCCCTTGGAAATTATAACCATCAACATATTGGGGTCTCATGGTGATGTCCCAGTGACTGCTTGTGATCCAAACCTTCCAATTTGGGAAAAAAGGAAATTGTGAATACCTCAAGATCATTAAAGAATCTGTGTCACCATAAATGAAAATTACTCTGCTGCTTGATGCCATGATCCTGGGCATAAATGGCTCCTGGGATGCTGCGTGTCTTCTCTCACTGACAGGGATCTTCTCTATGAAGGACACACAGACACCATGATTTGCCATCTCCAATGTCAGTTTTGAAAGGAATTCCTCACCTCTCAGGTCATCTACTGTCACCAGAGCTACCCATGTCCATTGAAAATGAGTCATCAGTCTGACCATACCTTTATGGAGAGAAGAGTCTCTGGAGGCTAACTGGAAAAGAGAATGGAATTGAACCTTGTCACTCAGGATGGAATCAAATGGCCCATAGATGATCTGGATGTGAAAGAAACATGGAAAAATCTGAGATCTAAGAATATGGTCTTCTTGAATGTGTAAACATGGAGTTGAAATCAATAAAATGCATTTTGAATTTGATACATTAATTAGACGAGACTATGTCTCAGTTAATAACAGACATTAGACTACATGTGAAACATCTTTGAGGTCATTGAAGGAAACAAAATGAAGCTTAGCAGGAAATCTGTTTCAAAAGACTAAGAAAAGGCAGAAGCTGGATAGTTTAGTGGATTGAGAGTCAGACATAGAAATGGGAGATCTTGGGCTAAATTATGATGGGCTTTCAAAGCTGAGGATTTTGCATTTGATCTTGGAAGTGATACAGAAATAAATAGAGGTTATTGAGGAGATGGATAACATGGTAAGAGATGTGTTTTAGAAAATCACTTCAATGACTAAATGTAAAATTCAAGTATTATTTGGGAAAAGCAAGGTGATGTTAATATTCACAGACTACATACTACTTAAGAGTGAAATGCAGATAATGAGACATAGTGCTCAAAGCAATGAAGGAGTATTCAAAACATGTGGGTTTTACTCACAGCTCTTCCATCAATTCATTTAAGGCTCTGGGGAGGCTGTTTCATCCCCTGATCATCAGGAACTTCCTCTGGACAATGCAGAAGGAGGTCTATAAAATCACTAGGATCATTTCCTGTGACAGAAGTCAGATTACACTAATTTTGTCCTTGCTATACAATAAAGGTGGGGAGGGGCAGTGCTCAAAGGGAGACTCACTATCTCCCATGATTAGGTTTTTTTAAGTGTACTGATGGGATCTTTGTTGTAGGAATTTCCAGGCAAGATACAAGTTCTACTAAAGCAGATGGGCAGCTTTTCTGAAATTTCTAGTCTCTGAGAATTGATTAGAGTGCATGTTGAAAGGAACTTGGCCAGGGTCACACAGTCATTTTGCAGCAGAAGTAACTTTTTTAACTTGATCTTCCTGACTCTGAGGCCAGTAGTCTATTCATTACACCATAGTTCCATTCTGGGGTCTGAAGAAGCCTCAACATCACTCACCTGTGAATATCGGTAGAGATCAAGCAGGGTCCCCATCTGGACAGACAGAGCTGATGTGGCTCCTCCAATGACAGCCATAGGCTTGTCCTGCTCCCAGCAGCTGTAGTTAGGGATGAGCTGGCTCTGCCCAGACAGCCACCTCAGGGAACTCTCCAAGGTCCTTGCATCACTGTGGTAGGTGTTGTAGAGATGGAAGCCCAGCGTGATGTTGGGCAACAGATTGGGGTCCTTGTTGATCTCCTCTATAGCAAACATTACGGTCAGGGCTTGTTGGTAATTTTTGTGTAGCCACCTAAAGGGGAGAGAATGACAAACCATTAACAAAACTTGGAAAATGAATTCACTTGAGAGGAAGTTCCAACAACCTGAGTGTCAAACCTAAGGACTCTGGTTCATTGGGAGTATATTAATAACGACTTCAATTACTCCTATACTGTTCCTCTCTTCTGATTCCTGAAATGTTGATGACATTCCCAGAGTCATTCATTCATTCCCTAAATATATAATGAACTGCTACCATTATGGAATAACAATTTCAAATTTAGATAACAGCCTAGAAGTGACCTAATCTAATTCATTCTCAGAAGAAATCTTCACTGTGACATTACATATAAGAAATATAGTTTCCTTCCCAATGAGATAAAGAAGTTCTACAAAGTTTTAAAAAATAAGCAAAAATTACAGTCATCCTATAAGAGCATGACCTGAAGTGATGGCCAAAAGCCATGTTCCCTTCTAGAGTCTGTTCAGAGGGTAGTTCATTCACAATTTAGGCCTTTTTCATCAAGCTGCATTCAGCATTGTTCTCAAACCTTAGCCCACACCCCATGTATAACCTCCCAGGGTACCTGTCCCCAAAGACCAATGCTGGTGTGCCAGCTAATACTCCCATATAATTATACCCCTCTTCACCCAGCTCAGACATCTAACGCCATCCAGGACCACAAATCCATGTCCATCCTCCCTGTCCACCCTGCACTTTTGTTAGCATCTCCCTGAACCCTCAAATATCTTCTTTGCTCTCATCTCCCAGTCTACCTCCTGGGTAGTGATGCTGTGCCTCCTAGGATTGTCAGTGAGTAGAGAGTTTCCCTGTTAAAAGCATTTGTGATAACAACTGAATGTACTTTTGCTCTTTAGCTTTAGAAAAAAACAGGTGAATGGAGACTGACAATCAGCAACAAGAGTCAGAGAAGAGGGGGTACAAGATACCTTAGATCAGCAGGCAAGGGCTTACTGTCCTGCCTGCCCCTGCCATAAAGACCTTGGCAATCATCAGGCCTCTATGAGGCACTGCCAGACACTTACTTATATTCCCTACAGTCCTCATCAGGTTTATTTCTAAAGAATCCTGCTCCTGTGATGCTGCTCACTTCAACTGAATACATGGAGAGAAAAGTCCCAATCACGAGATCCCCATTTTGGACAAGGCTGGGGCTGATTTGGGAGAAGCAGGGTGGCTTCTCTGTCCTGTTCTCAGAGGCTGGAAGGTTCAAGAGCAGTGGCAGAAGCAGGAGAAAAAACAACAGAAAAATCTTTCTCTGAATTAAAAGCAACATATTACTAGACATTAGCTAAAGCCCCAGGTCTGAGAAGAGTCAAGGAACTGCCAAAATTAGAGCACTATCAACTCTTTGATTCTTGGTATGCTGAGAAAACTCTTGGAGCTGGAATATCCAGTTCTAGTGCAGAGGTCCTGGTTCCAGTTCTCCCTACACACTTGAGGAAACACAGAGGGACGTAAGCTGTGCCCATGTCAAGAACAAGGGCAGAAATTAGACCATTTGGGGTGATTATAAGGCTTCCCTGGCCCTTCAGCTGTGCTCCATCTCTCAGTGGCCTTGTGCTTAGTCACTGATGATGGTGATCATCAGAGTCCACAGAGGCCTGGAGGCCCACGAGGAGTTCTGGGAACCATCCTGCCTCGGGCACCTGCAGCTGCATCCCTACATCCAAGGCAAAAACACAAGTGGAAAAACATGTTTCTGAATCTCTGTCCCTGGTATCAACAAAGACCACTGGACAGGAGCCCCCATGGAGGAGTTTGTGTGTCCCCAAGTCAGCTGGTGCCTGCAGAATCCTGGAGCTAAAAGATGACACCACAGGCAATTTTGATGTGAATAGACGAGATTAAACACTTTTAGAGAAGGCAGTTAGGCTGAGAGTCTACAGGCCTCAAGGCCAGGATCCCCTTGTCCTTGGATAAAAAAAAGTCTAGACTCTCCCCATGCTGGGAACCATAGAATCCAGGAGCCTCAGAGGACAAAATGGGGCATCAGGCACTACCTGTTATAACTCGTATCTATAACAATTCTCCCCTCTGTTTCCCAGATTTACTGAGTCCCATAACCTGATATCTTGCCATACTGACATGCTCTGGGAATCAATAACTTCTCCATAATCCTAGAATCATGGATTTTAGAAGCAAAACAACCCATAGAAATAAAGTGAATCCAACATGTATTTTTTATAAATTAAAAACTTAAAGTAAAATGATTTGTCTAAGGTCACAATATTTTTTTAATTTTCTCTATTTTATTCCAATAACAAATCTACACATAAGATTACAATATTCATGTTGTCTCCTTTCCCTCTTCCCTCCCCTATTCCAGAGTGAACAAGCAATTCTCCCAGGTCATACTGTACTATACTATACTAAAACTATTTTCATAATATTCCTTTTTGTAATGGTATAATATTATAAAACCAAAACCCCAAATCATATACCTAAAAAAACAAGTCATAAATCATATTTTTCTTCTGCATTTTCTGCATTTTTACTCCAACAGTTCTTTCTCTCGAGGTGGACACCATTGTTTTTCAGAAGTCTCTCAGAATTCTCCAGGGTCACTATATTGATGTTAGTAGCAAAGTCTGTCAGATTTGGTTATCCCACAATGTTTCAGTAACTGTGTATAATATTCTCCTGGTTCTGCTTATTTCATTTTGTATCAGTTCATGTAGGTCCTTCCAATTCTTATAAAAATAAATGGTTTCATCATTTCTCATAACAGAATTGTATTCCATCACCATCATATACTACAATTTGTTCAGCCATTTCCCAATTGAGGGACACCCGCTCAGTTTCCAATTTTTGCCACCACAAAAACACAGCTATAAATTTTTGTACAAACAAGTTCATCCCCCTTTTTATCTCTGAAAAATAGGCCCAGTAGTGGTATTGTTGTATCAAATGGCATAAATTCTTTTAACACCTTTTGGACATAATTCTAAGGTCATATTATTAATAAGTTGCTTAATACACTAATCATACCAACTAGTACTTATATAGGGTCTTAAAGGTTTTAAAGCATCTCACAAATGTAATTGAATTTTTTCTCCCAATAACCTGCTGAAAGATAGATGTTATTATTATTACCTTTTTACTGATGAGGAAACAGACTAGAGAGAGGTCCAATGTCTTTCTCATAGTCAGGAATTATCTGAGAAAGGATTAGAACTCAGGTCTTTCTGACTTCAAATCTCATATTCTCTATTGAATTATTGTTGCCTCTAGAGAAACCATATCCAACAAGATATTCTTTACAAGAAACACACCTGAAATAGAGAGACATCCATATAAAATAAAAATAAAGGGATGGAACAGAATCTATTATGTATCAACTGTAGTAAAAAAAAAAGAGAAATAATCATATTCTCAGATAAAGGAAAAGCAACAATAAACCTACTTAAAACGGATAAACAGGGAAACTACAACTTGTTTAAAGGAACAATAGACAACAAAATATCAATACTGAAAAAAGTGATTGATTCTGCATCATTTGCTTAATAGTAATTTATACAATTAATTGATTTTGTCCTAGAACTCTTCCATAGTTCTTTATCTCTTAACTTAGTTTAGAAATTCAGCTGGGAGTAATGAGAAAAGTTTAGATATACGTTTCTCTTGCTAATGACTCTTCTGTTTTTGCCTCAAGGGGCTCTGCTCTCCTTGGAGAATGTGGGACACCATAGAGTCTAATCTAATATCTTTAAGCTGCTAAATTACTCCTCGAGGATGGCTGTTTTGCTCTCTAACTGATCATCATCTTTAATTTTGCAGACGAAACAAACAATGAACATTTCATAGCTGAGGGGAAAAAAAGGTTGTTACAAACCTCTTATTCCCAATTTCCAAACAATATTATTCCCCCATCCTCAGCTATGTAACTAATAGGATTGTCCTCAATCCTCTGATGTCACCAACTCTATAATCAATTGAAATATTTCTTCACCTACCCTCTTCTCTTCTTTTTCTATATTCCCCAAAACCTACAAAAAGGGAGGTATTCTTCTGCTTGGAGTCTTTGCCTAGAAACTGAGGCAATCCTTGACACATCTTATCAGATAGCACCCTTGTGAATGAAAAGTTACATTGCTCAGAGAACTGTGCCTAAGTCTAACTTTGCTGAACTTGACTCATGACAGTTTTGGTGAAGTGGTAGGATCAGGGAGAAACAGCTTCTCTCAGGGTCCTTATCAGAACATCTCCCCTCTGTGGGTTCCTGGTGGAAATTTTTCCAGAAAAGGGGCATCTTCTTTTAGGGTATCTATCTGGTGAATTTACTCTTTCCCTGTGCCCTCACCACAGTCAGACTTTCTCTGGGTAAGAAGGCAAATATCCTGGTGAGAATAATTTTTTGTATTAAAATGTTTTACCTTTCTTATTTGGAACAATTGGCAATATCTAAAACCTAAGCACATTTCCTGGACCATACTTTGAAAGGAATTTATTCCCTCAAAGAAGATCTCCCCAAATAGGATTATGGGATGTCTCTTTGAAGGAATTTTCTGAAAGGCTACCATTTTTTAATCTTCGACAATGTAAGAGTTGAATATGGTGATCCTCATAATATGAAATACTTGGAATAAATGGCCCTTGTAAAATAAATAAAGAGAAGACTTCAAACAAATATTTTTGGCTTTTGCTTCAAGGAAGACCTCCAAAAGTCAAGGATGGTATTATATTTTTAGGTTTCTTTATTTAATTAATTGATTTAGAATGTTTTTTTAAACCTTACCTTCTGTCTTGGAGTCAACAGAAGAATGGAAAGCACTAGGCAATGGGGGTTAAGTGACTTGCCCAGGGTCACACAGCTGGGAAGTATCTGAGGCCAGATTTGAATCTAGGATCTCCCATCTCTAGGTCTGGTTCTCAATCTACTGAGCCACCCAGCTGCCCCCTTAGAATGTTTTATCCATAGTTACATGAATCATATTATTTCCCTCCCCTCCCCCTACCCCCTCCTGTAGCCAATGAATAATTCCACTGGACTTTACATGTATCATCGATCAGGATCTATTTCCATATTATTAGTATATGCACCACAGTGATTGTTTAGAGCAGTGGTTCTCAAGCTTTTTTGGCCTACCGCCCCCTTTCCAGAAAAAAATATTACTTAGTTTACTTACTTCTATACTATCGCCGCCCCCTTACAGTTATTCACCGCCCCCAAATGCACCCGTGGCCATCACCATTCCCCTGGATCGCTGCAGCACCCACCAGAGGGTGGTGGCACCCACTTTGGGAATCCCTGGTTAGAGTCGCCATCCTGAATCATATCCCCATCAAGCCCTTTAACCAACACTTGTTTTTCTTCTGTGTTTCTGCTCCCACAGTTCTTTCTCTGGATGTGGAGAGTGTTCTTTCTCATAGAATTGTCCTGGGTCATTGCATTGCTACTAGTAGCAAAGTCAGTTACAATCGATTATGCTACAATGTATCCATCTCTGGGTACAACGTTCTCTTGGTTCTGCTCCTTTCACTCTGCAGCAGTTCCTGGAGGTCATTCCAGTTCACATGGAATTCCTCCAGTTCATTATAAGGATGATGTAATTTAAGAACACAACATTTTTTATGTTTTATCAAGTTTAAGAATTTAGTGAGTCCTGCATGTCCAACCACAAAAGTAGACACTATACTGATTTTGACACAGTGCTCACAAAATTTTTTAAGGTTGAGAAAGTTGTATTTCTAACTGCAAAATATCACTGTTTTACTCTCAATGTTTCTCTTACTTAGAAATGTTTAGGGAGGTCTAGTGAAGTATCACTGCCTAGCTCCCTAGACTGGATCCTAAGGAAATATATGAATTATTTTTAATTGACCTTTTATTCTTTTCTGATGGAAATTTTAACTCCATTCTCAGATTAGCCTGGGGAGGGTGAGATGGCATGATATCTGAGTATATCTAGTGACCAAACTGAAAAGAGCAATGCACTTGTGTGTTTTTTACTTCTTTATATAGGTGAGACTTGTGAGTGGGAACAAAAATATTTCTTTAACATCTTCAGAGGCAATAAATTATTACACAAGTAAAATTAAATACTCAGAAGGCTGGTAACTTAGTCTCACCAGGAAAGGAAATATTGCGACCACTGGCTCACAGCTTTTTGCTGTTTCTCTATGTGTTTGTTTCTTTGTCTTTCTCTGTTTGTGGGTTTAAACTTGGGTCTGTATATGCCCATAAGTGCAATGTTTGTAGGTATAAAAAGAATATGGATTAAAGAGATGAAATATTTCTCTTACTTTACAAAATTTTATAGCATATTAACTAATAAGAATTGAAAATTTAGTTTCTTTGCCATGAATTTCCAAATTGCAGTTTGAATTTTATAAAAGCTAAGACATTTAAATGAATTTCAAGGTTATTTTCTCTAGAAGTTTGTTTTTAAAAAAACTAACTAGAGCTAAGTTGGAAAGAACTTTGTTTAACTTTGAGAAACAGCCAGGAATACTTTCTTCCTGCTTGTAAGAAGTTTGCCTTTAACTTTGTGTGTATCTTTAATTGAGAAATGATCTTGAATATTAAAAATGATAAATTCAGGGATAACTAGATCCCAAAACCAAAGTGCGTAGATTATACTCACTTTTGCTGTCCACCCCAATAGAAATTTTAGGTCTTTATCTATGACCAGAAAGATTTCTTCATCTCTTTTGTAAAAGGCTTTAGTTTACAAATTGAATTATAAGAGACGTCTTACTTCTTGTGTTATAAAAAAGTAAGTAAGGTAATCTGAGTGGGTCTCGAAGGCAATTTGGGTGTGAGGAAGGATAAAGGGGATATAGGTGATTATAAGGTGATTGGAGGAGGAATGAAGGTACGGGAAGGTATATAGGAGATAAAGGAAATGGGGTATGTAGGAGAGGGCAGCTCAAACAGGTTTATTCACAGAGGCTAAAGATAGAGGATATTGGGGAAGATAGGCTGAACCCTTCCAGGCAAAGAAGGTTTTTTCTAAGGATTTTTCTTGTTTTGTGGGTAATAGAACTAACAGGAAAATATGATTTGCATGATTTCATATGTATAGTGGTATAATATTTTTGCTTTCTCAATGGGTAGGGAAGTTTTGAGAGTGGAAGGGAATTTGGAACTGAAAATAAAAATTTGATGTCAGGCATTGGAGTCAGTTTTGAAGGAGTGAAAAAGTTCAACTTGGGGATAAAATATAACAGCCAGAAAAATCTGGGAGGACTGACAGATTTTGGGCAGCATGAACATCAAAAAGAGAAAGACTAAAATAAAAAAAATAAAAAAGAAAGACTACTAAAAGAAGAATATTGTCACAAAAACTAGAAGCAACAATGCAAATCAAAAAAATATTCTGAATGATCCATTTCAAAAAATTAGTTGGGGGGGGGAGTTACTCGGTTGCTCAGTGGATAGAGAATCAGGCCTAGAGACAGGAGGTCCTAGGTTCAAATCCAGCCTCATACACTTCCCAGCTGTGTGACCCTGGGCAAGTCACTTAACCCCCATTGCCCACCCTTACCACTCTTCCATCTAGGAGACAATACACAAGTTAAGGGTTTTTAAAAAATGAATTGGGGAATGACAGGACATGACAGAAATTATAACCAATATTGAAAAGAGGAATGAAGGAAAAAGTTTCATCTGAAGAAAAGTAGGTCCCAAGGAGTGCTAGAACATAATAAGAGTGAAAAGGGAAAAGGTTGAGGAGAAAGGAAGTTTGATAATTAGGCACTAGGAAAGAGGAATCAAATATTTAGTAGGACCTTTGTAGAATTTTTGAGGTGGATGGGAATGAGAAAGAATACACATAATATTGGGAATGCAAAATTATTTGGGAGCTTGGAATTCACTACAACTAGAATTGTTCAAATAAAAGAGTGTGGTGGTGTCCAGAACATTTTATTATAAGTCTATGTAGCACAACAGTAAATGGCAAGATTATATGCTGAAGAAGACAAGTGAGTAGACATGTCATTATCATTCCTCAATGTTGACTTTATGGTAAGTTGTATTTCCATGACTTGGGAAGACTTCAAAACCTCATCTTAAGGCAGACACAATTCAGGGGAGGCATCATATGGAATTATTCAATCCTAAACAAGAGTCAAGAGGGTCCTAACTCAGCTCTTATACTGATTCTCAAAACTGATTAAACTTCTGGTGGGAATGAGCAGGTAATGATCCAGAATAATTCCTCTCTCTGTGATCTACTTTATTCTTTATCTTTTCCTGGTTATTTCTATTGGGCTTCAGCAGGATCACATAACATTTGGGAATAAAGATGCAGCTCAACAATCCAGCACTAGATGCCAGAATGGAGAAGATCTCCACCACCACCATGGCCTTCCCCTTCGTGCTCTGGTAGGTGGGCAAGAAGGAGACCCACACACTGCAGAACACCAACATGCTGAAGGTGATGAACTTGGCCTCATTGAAGGTGTCAGGCAGGTTCCTGGCCAGGAAAGCCATTATGAAGCTGCACAGGGCCAGGAATCCTATGTAGCCCAGGACAGAATAGAAGGCAATAACAGAACCCTCATTGCACCCAATGATGATCTGATCTGGTTCAGAGTG
>NC_058130.1:794984138-794999724 GCF_016433145.1 Gracilinanus agilis | reverse complement strand
CCTGTAATCTTTTTCCAATATATTTCTTAGTTTGATGAGGGGAAAATGCAGGTGAAGATATCAGTTATTAAACATTCTTACGTGCAAGGTTAAAGAGTGGTAAACTAAGTTATAGAAAAGGGATATATGATTGACAGAATCTGGGGAAGATTTTCTGAAGGAAATGATTTTTATGTTAATCTTGAGAGGATATGAAGGACTCCCAATGACACTGCAAAAAGGAAAGATATAAAGAAAGTCAGTGGAGGGAAATGATGAAGCATGAACTATAAATAAAGGAGGAACATGTTCACAAGTGTGAGTAATGGGGTTCATATGCAGTGTTGGCCCAATCATTAGAATATGTGCAGTATCATTTTCCTTCTCCTTTACAGTTCATATTGTACTGTTGCACTTGCTTATTTTTTCCCTGCTTCTGAGAACAGAGGGGAACTACGTTCTTTCTCATCAGCTTCCTTCATGGTGATGGAAAGATTTGTTATAGCTGCTGAACCAGAATTGAGTGTGCATGAAACATTTTCATTCAGATGTATTCTCTGCCACTTTCAGAGTATTCCATGAGACAAGGACTATTATGGACATGTAAGTGGGAGAATAGGTAGTTGCAATTACCTGGTTCTGTTGTCTCATCTCCCTACCTTATTGTCATGTCTTTTTTGTTTTCTCTTTTATTTTCTATTCATTTTTAATCTCAGATGATTAAGGTGAGGAGAAGTATTCAACAAGTTAATGACCTTGTGACCTCTGAATATCAAAAGAATTGTCATATGCCTCTTAGCACCTATATCCAAGACCAGTGGAAAACATGCCTTGAAAAGGGACCTATCTGATCCATCTCAGCGGTAAACTGTCCCTTGATCTGTAGGAACTGTATCCTGATATAAGTAAGGAACTTACCCACTGGGTATGCCACACAGAGAAATAAATCTGGTGGTGAGAATGTTTGTTTACAACCATTTATTTTATTCATTGTATTTAAGGATTGAACAGTTTTGTTGAAAGGAGAAAGAATTCCACTGTGGGGGAATATTATAATTTTTCCTCATTGGAACTTGAGATTTCGTTAGTTTTAATGACTATCACAGCACATTGATAGCTCATATCCATCTTAAAAGTCATCAAAATGACAAGTTTTCCATGATAAAATCTTCTGTCTAGCTATGCTTCTATCATCATACAATTAAAATATTTTAATTTTATCCCAATCCAGATAATAACCTTTATCCTCATCAGAACTTTTCTAATTCTTTTTGAGTCAATGTTTTAGCTGGCCAATATCTTTTCCCTTTAATGTGCATCTGATATTATTTGATTAAAAAAGAACATACAAATTAATAAATATTTCAGAATTAAAGGGATGGTTAGTATGTCAGCTTTCCCAAAATACCTCTAAAATTTATCATTTCCTTTTTCTATCATATTAGCCAATCTGACACACATGAGGTGGTACCTCACAGTTGATTTAATTTATTTTTCTCCAATCAATAATGATAAAGAACATTTCTGGCTTCTTGGTTAAGATGGCCACAGAATACAAGCAACGCTCTTCCTCTTCTCTCACCAATCAATATATTGTGCCTCAAAAGGACAAAACCAGAATCAAATGAGTGAAGGGGCTACAGGATAGGATGCAGCACTGAAGGTAGGCAAAGTTTGTGCATTTCCATTTTAGAAGGCTGTGAAAATACACATACCAAAGGGCGAGTTCATCACACCTCCCCCACTCCACTTACAGTGCCAGAGTCAGAGCGGGTTCGTGGCAACCCCTAGGTTCTCAGGAGGCTATCTGAGGACACCACAGACTTACCCTAAGAGTGGTGAGACTTGGAATACTAGGAGGAAGAGGAAACATGAAGATAGGACTCAGAGAGTGGCAGCTTACAGCAGATGCTGTATAGAAGTGAAAATTAGCCTCAATGCAGATACCTTTCTAGTCTTTAATACAAGAACTTGCCCACCCTCCATACTCAGACCTCTGCAGGGCAATCTCTAGGTTCTCAGGGCCTGGCTGAGGACACCAGACTTATTCCTAAGAGCAACAAGACTTGGGCCCCAAGCAGGCTGAGAAAAGCAGAGCTGGGGGACAAAGACAAAACAGGGTTGCACACAGCAGATAACACCATGGACACTCAAAAAATGGCCTCAGGGCAAAAACCTCTCTGGAGCTCAATACAACGTTCTCTCTTCTTCCTCACTCAGACTTCAGACCTTAAAGGAACAAAGCAATGGCTACCAACAACCAAGAACTACAATCCACAACTGCCAAAAAAACCAAGAAGAAAACCTTGATCTTGTATAATCTTCATGTACAAAATTTCCAGACTACAGAGGAGAAAGCAGAAGAAGACAAGCAAGGAAACACATCCTAACCTTCAAAAAATGGAAATTGGACATAAACTTTTGAGGAGCTCAGATTGGAGATCATGGGAAAGATAGAAGAAACTTGGGAAGAAAAGTGGAAAATAGTTCAAAAATAAAACAGCAGTTTAAAAGACAGAATCTCCCACTTGGAAAAAGAAGCCCAGAAATCAAATGAAATGATGAGCAAATTGAAGATCATAGACCAAACTGAAAAGGAAAATCAAAACATCTTAGATGAAAACTAGTCTTTAAAAACTAGAATTGGGCAAGTAGAAGCCAATGATCTCACAAGAGAGCAAGATTTAATAAAGTCAAAAGAACAACAGATTAGAAGGAAACAGGAAATATCTTACCAAGAAGAAGGTTGCCAGGTCTAGGAGAGATAATCTGAGAATCATAGGCCTACTTGAAAACCTGAAATAAAATCACACTACAATAAATTATCCAAGAAAAATGCCCTGGTGTTCTTCAACAAAAGGGCAAAATAGACATTGAAAGAGTCTATAGATCATGCTCTACATTAAATCCTCAAAAGAAAACCCCAGGAATGTAATTGCCAAACTCAAGAGTTTCCAAGTTAAGGAAAAAATATTACAAGAAGCTAGAAAGAGACAATTCAGATATCAAGGAGCACCAATCAAGATTACACACAATATGGTGGCCTCCACAGTAAAAGACAGCAAGACTTGGAATATGGTATTTAGAAAGGCAAGAGAATTGGGTCTACAATCAAGGATAATCTACCCATCAAAACTGTCTATATGCTTCCAGAGGAAAGTATGGGCATCCAACAAAACAGATGTTTTCCAAGTATTGGTAAAGAAAAGACCAGAACTAAGCAGAAAGTTTGATATCCAACTACAAAAATCAAGAGAAACATGAAAAGGTAAATAAGAAAGAGAGGGGAAAGAAAGCTTTTTTAAAAATTTGCTTCTTTAAGGGCTTCAATAAGATCAAATTATTTGTATTGTTATATTGGGAAATGTTATGTTTAACTCTTCTGTTCAATATTATACTAATTAGAAGAATTATTCATAGGGAAAGGTTGGGGTAATAAATGGTATAAGACAATATGCCAAAAAGGGGGTGAATAGAAGGTGGCACCAAGGAAATACTGGCAGACCTCATGGAGGAAATAGATAGTAAAACTATACTAGTGGGAGACCTGAACCTTCCTCTATCAGATCTAGAGAAATCAAAACAAAAAATAAATAAAAAAGAGGTAAGAGATATGAATGAAATCCTAAAAATATTAGAGTTAATAGATATGTGGAGAAAAATAAATAGGGACAAAAAGGAGTATACCTTTTTTTCAGCAGTACATGGAATATTCACAAAGATTGGCCATGTACTAGGGCACAGAAACATGGCAAACAAGTGCAAAAGAGGAGAAATAATAAATGCAAACTATTCAGACAATAATGCAATAAAATAATTATTAGTAAGTGTGCAAGGATAGGCAAATCAAAAATTAATAGAAAATTAAATATTATGATTCTCCAAAATCAGTTAAAGAACAATTCATAGAAACAATTAATAATTTCTTGGAAAAGAATTACAGTGATGAGACATCCTACCAAAATCTGTGGGATGCAGCCATAGTAGTACTCAGGGAGAAATTTATATTTTAGAGGGTGTATATTAACAATTTAGTGAGGGCAGAGATCAATGAGTTGGGCATGCAAATAAAAAAACTAGAAAGAGATTAAATTAAAAACCCCAGAGAAGAACTAAATTAGATATCCTAAAAATTAAAGGAGAAATTAATAAAATTGAAATTAAAAGAACTATTGAATTAATGAGTAAGACTAGAAGCTAGTACTCTGAAAAAACAAATAAAATAGACAAACTACTGGTCAATCTAATAAAAAAAGAAAGAAGAAAATCAAAATCATAGTATCAAAGATGAAAAGGGTTACGTCACCTCTAATGAAGATGAAATTAACCCAATCATTAAAAACTATTTTGCCCAATTATATGGTAATAAATATAGCAATCGTAAATATTGAAATTAATATTCAATGCCTCCAAAGTATGATATTCATAAGGATTTTCACTCACTCTTCTCCTCTCCAAAAGGTCCCAACACCACGCCCACCATGACCATCTCAAAAACCGCCCACGAAACTCACAACCAATAGGAAAAAGGCTTAAGGAATTATGAGTATGGTGAAAGGGAGTCTGGGTAATGTAGTTTTTTTTAAACCCTTGTACTTTGGTGTATTGTCTCATAGGTGGAAGATTGGTAAGGGTGGGCAATGGGGGTCAAGTGACAGCTGGGAAGTGGCTGAGGCCAGGTTTGAACCTAGGACCTCCTGTCTCTAGGCCCGACTCTCACTCCACTGAGCTACCCAGCTGCCCCCGGTAAGGTAGTTTTAAAGGGGGTACAAGGTCTTTACAACTTTACATTCCCCCCTGTGATCCTTTGGGAGACAAGTCTCCCCAGTAGATCATGAAAACATAATCAAATTAAAGTTTACAATAATTCAGAGATAAAAGGGAAATAAAAAGGAGAAAGAACAAAACCAATGTTTGGTGCATTGACAATAAGCCAGTTAGGGGGCAGTCCCCTTTTTCTGGCATAAAGTGTCCATTCAAAATAAATACATTCAACCCCCCAGAGCTCAAATTCGCCATGTCTTGAAATTCACTCTGGATCTTTGGAGCTGTGTGTGGTCTCTGCATGCATCTTCATGGCGTCTTCTGGATTCTGGGAGGTAATCTTCTGTTCTAAATTAGGGCCAAATTTAAGTCCAAATTTACAGAAATAACAGTCATCCAGAGGAGAACAACTTTACATTTCCCCCCTGAGGAAAATACAGGGATACACATGGGAATCACATAGGAATACATGATCAAGGCATAAGGTATATGAATCAATTCTCAAAACATCAAAAAGTCCAAAGAAAAAAATCAAAAGGAAAAAAATAACCTCTGAGGAAAATACAGGATATTTTTAAAAATGTGAAAGGAAAAAATTCTAGGAACAAGAAAAAGGGGGAAAAATTCACAAATCAAAGCAGGTTCCTGTAGCAATCCATGTCTCATTAGCTTTGCAACGACAATCACTCACTAACCCAATTTAGCAGCCTGGACTACAGTAAGTTGTCACATCATAAAAGAAATGGAAAAAAGGAGACTAGATCTCGAGACAAATGGGAAATAGCATTTTCTGGTGCAATACTTTTCTTCACTTCAGAGATAATGGAGCCAGAACAATTGATGTTGAGTACTTGATATCAAGTGTGGTACAAGGACTACGTCTTAACATATGCTAAGCATAGCAACCTCGAGTCTCACACAGGATCAAGTCTTTACATAGAATGTCATCAATCCCTGTAGGATTAGTTCAGTCTCTTTCTTTTATGTGCTCATTTGCACTTTGCAGGTCAAAAACTCTGTGCTCCTTTGTGGTCCGATTTTCCTTGGATTAGACATAGTCATTGAGCAAAAGTCTCATAATAGTTAAATAACTAGTGGCAGGTTTCTATAGTCCAAATCTTTTTGGGTATAAATTCATATGCTAGGCAAATGGGCATCTTAACTTATTCTTATTGCAAAAATTAAAACAATCAAGAGTCTATTTAATGTTGGTGGCATTCTCCAAATGTAAAAAATGAGAGAAAAGAGAAAAAAAATTCAAATACTGTATTGCACATGTAGGAAGAAAAACTAACAACAACAAAAAAAGTGTAGTTTTCACACAATCATAGAGGTAAAGAATAGAGGTTAATTTTTCAAGAGATAAGATTCATTCCCTCCTTAACTTGCCATGATCCACAGTGTGAGTGCAAATGAGGCAGACAAAGTGATGTGGGTGCGAATGAGGCATATAAAGCAATAATACATCCAAGAAAGTACAAAAGGAATGACAAAAAGCATAAAATGTTTTGAAAGGCACATCAGGTCAATATAGGTCACTAATACAAATATTATGTTGTGAGGTAGTATATGTTTCATTCAAGTACAAGGATCAGTCAAATAAAGTGCAACAAAATAGTGAAAAATCCAGCAGTAGAGCATTCTCATCAAAATAGTCAAATACAATCAATAGTCAAATATAATAGGTGCAGGTAATAGTACTTAGTACAGAGAATTATTCATTATCAATAGAGGGTACTCGTTTAACATGACTGCAATGAATCCATGAGTCCCTCTCCCCAATTTTAATGGCTTTTGGTATAGTTAATAGGACCTGGAATGGTCCATCATAAGCAGGTTCAGTCGACCCAGTATGTTTGAAATTCTTTATGTACACACTATCACCTGGGTTCAAATCATGAAGCAAGAAGTCTAAGGGGCCTGCTTGAAGAGCAGCTCCAGAGTCGTGGAGTTCTCATAATTTTGTTTGTAATTGTCTAAGTGGCAACGGTGGTATCCCCTCCTAACAAGGAAGTATAGGCAGGGTTGAATGGTTGTGCCTGAATAGGTGGATGTCCAAATAGCATCTCAAATGATGAGATGTGTAAATCACCTCTGGGTCTGCTTTGGAGATAAAATAAGGCCAGAGGTAGAATTTCAGGCCATTTCAAATGAGTCTCCATGCATAATTTGCCAATCATCGTTTTAAGTTCCTTATTCATCCTTTCAACTTGGCCAGAGCTCTGGGGATGATATGGTGTATGAAATTTAGGAGTTATCCCCAAACATGAATAAATTTGTGATAAGACTGAGTCAGTAAAGTGAGTTCCTCTATCAGAATCAATACGTGCTGGCAGGCCAAAACGAGGAATAATCTCTTTCAAAAGGATTTTGGCAATAAAAGCCACTGTGGCCTGAGCCATAGGAAATGCTTCAGGCCACCTGGTCAGTTGATCAACTATGACCAGACAAAATTTATAGTGTCCAGCATTTGGCATAGAGATAAAATCAATTTGCAAATGTTCAAATGGTGTGTAAGCTAGAGGACATCCACCGAAAGCTTTTTCTCAAAAAGTGTGCTGATTAAAGGCCTGGAAGATGGGACAAGCTGTACATATATTGGAAGCAATTGTAGTTATTCCAGGTGCTATCCATACTCTTTTAACAGAGTCTACAATGCCTTGGGTGCCAAAATGACCGTGTTTATGGATGGAATGACAAATTTGGTTATAGAAAGCCCTAGGGAGCAGGGGATTGCCTTGAGATGACACCCATACTCCATTTATCTGTTTTGCTTTAAATCTCTGCTTCCATTTTCCCATTTCCTTGTCATTATAGGAAAGGGATAGATCCAAATTATCAGTAATTGTTAGTGGCATAATTAACTCAGGTCCTTCTAAGGCTGCTAGTTTGGCTGCAGCATCTGCTCGATCATTTCCCCTGGAGACAGGGTCAGTGCCACCTGTGTGTGCAGAGCAGTGGACAACAGCTATGGCTTCAGGGAGTTGGATGGTAGAAAGAAGTTCAGTGATAAGGTCTGCATTGGCAATACACTTTCCAGCTGATGTTAAGAATCCCCTTTGAAGCCATAACATGCCAACAGCATGACATATGCCAAATGCATAACGGGAGTCTGTGTAAATTGTGACCCTTTTGTTCTGTGCAATGATACAAGCCTGTTTTAAAGCTGTGAGTTCTGCACCTTGTGCACTCACATGTGAAAGTAAAGAAGCTGACCATAGAGTATCCAATTCTGTAATTACTGCAGCTATTGTATAGTGCACACCCTCTCTCATAAAAGAAGAACCATCTGTAAAAAGTATTAAATCAGGATTATCCAAAGGGGTGTCCAGTAAGTCACTACGAAGTTTATCAACAGTGGACACCAAAGATGTGTAATCATGTAAAGGTTCTCCAGAAACTGGCAAGTCAGGGAGCAAGGATGCAGGATTAAGAGCTCCACAGCGTTTTAATGTAATATGTTCATTATTCAAAAGGATTATCTCATATCTCATAATCCTTTGAACAGTAAATGCCTGAGTTCTATGTCTTAATAACAATGCCTCTACCTCATGCAGGCACATTATGGTCTGAGGGCATCCTAGTACCCAATCAGCAGATTTTGTCACTAATAAAGTTGTGGCAGCTTCTCCTCTAAGGCATGGTGTTGCTCCTGCAGCTACTGGGTCCAGCTGGGCTGAATAATAGGCTACTGGGCATTAATCAAGACCCAAAAGTTGAGTTAGAACACCTGAGGCTACTCCTTTCCTTTCATGGACATATAAAGTAAATGGTTTGTCATAATTTGGGATACCGAGAGCAGGGGCAGACAGGATACCACGTTTTAAATTTGAAAGAGCTGTTTGGTGTTCCTTTTCCAATTTAAGTGGTTCAGGGACTGTGTTTTTTGTGAGTGCTACAAGGGACTTAGTGATTTCTCCATAGCAGGGGATCCACTGCCGACAAAATCCTGTTGCTCCAAGTATTGCCCTCAATTGTTTTTTAGTGGTAGGATCACTTAAGTTTTGAATACTTTCAATAAGTTATGGAGAAATTAAATGGGAACAAGCAGTTAAAATAAATCCTAAATATTGCACTTTTGGGAGATACCACTGAACCTTTTCTTTTGATATTTTGTGGCCTCTTTTATGTAATTCTAAAAGAAGATGTTTACTATCTTCTTGACATGTCGTGGCATCCAGTGAGGCCAATAGTAAATCATCTACATATGTAATTTACTTACTGTTTTTAAATGTAATATTGTCTGTGTCTTGGCTCAATATCTGTGCAAAAAAGGGTCAGGCTTTTGACATACCCTTGGGGCAAATGTGCCCATGTCCATTGGGAACCTTTCCAGGTGAAAGCAAAGATATGTCTGGAGTCCTCCAGTATAGGTATGGAAAAGGAAGGCTGAGCACAAGTCTATTACTGTAAAGTATGTAGCTGTGCTAGGAATAGAAGAACTGATAGTATTTATATTGGAAACTACAGGGTGTCTCTTTATAACATGATTGTTCACTGCCCTCAAATCCTGGACAAATTGATAGAAATGCTTGCCATCAGGCCCCAATTTTGGCTTTTTAACAGGCAGGATTGCAGTATTGTGTTCAGATTTACAGGGAATTTTGATGCTTTGGTCAATTAGTGAATTTATCACTGGGGTAATGCCCTCTATTGCCTCCTTTGAGAGAAGATACTGAGGAATGGAAGGAGGTGGGCTAGATTTTGTTTTAATTTGGACAGGGACAGCTGATTTAAGTATGTCAACATCAGAAGGTGATGTGGCCCAGAGAGACTCAGGTATATCTGTTGAGATTTCAGAAGTGGGAGACCCCTGTATCTCATGACTATCTTAAAGGAGCACAGGGAGCAAAGTTAAGGATTCCTCAGGCAATTCCAGTGACATAGAGCCATCTGGAGAGCAATTTATTGTGGCTCTAAACTTGCATAAAAGATCTCTCCCCAGCAAGTTTATAGGGGAGCCAGGCATCAAGAGGAAAGAGTGCTCCACATTTAGGGGCCCTACTGCTACTGTTCTAGGGGAGAGCTTTGGTACCATTTGGGGTTTTCCTGATACCCCCACTACACTTATTAATCCTATGGAATTGCAATATGGGTCTGGTGTACTCTTCAATACAGATCTGGAAGTTCCAGTGTCCACAAGACAGTCATAATAGGTGTTACCAACCTTTAATGTTACATAAGGCTCGTCAGTATGGGGGGGCAGTGGATGGGGACAATGGGCAGTAAGGCATCAGGGTCTGGAAAATCAAAGGTTGTATCCTTTGATCCCTGTTCCTCAACCCCCCGTACACCTTCATAATCTTTGGGTGGGCCCATGGGCTCCTCCTTGAGAGGCAGTAGCACCCTGGGTGGTTCAGGGCCAAGCTCCACTCAAGATATACTGCTCTGGAGTCATTTGGTATGAGTTATCAATTGCCTGATCCATATAGCTAGATCTGTTACTAGTCCTAAAGTCATGATCCCTGAAATAATTGTTTCCATAATCATTATTTCTATAATCATTATTTCTATAATTGTTATTATTTCTATAATTATAATTATTTCTAAAGTTGTAATTTCTGAAGTTATTATTACTAGATGCCTGATTCCAAATCCTACAGTTCATCATTACATGACCCCTTCTTCCACAGAAATGGCATATAAGGGGCTGAAAGTTAGATTCATGGAGAGGGGCAATTGCCATTGGTTTAGTAGCAGACTCTTGTAGTCATTTTTCAACTCTATCGCTTACAACAGAGTCAGTTAAGGAGTCTTATTAAACATGTCCATATTCTTTTTAAATATGTCCAATAAACTATTACTCTCTTCCTGTTTCTCTTTATGGTTGTTAAAGACATAAACAGCAGTTCTTCTTAACTAATCAAGGTCCATTTCGGGCCATGTAGGGCAATTTGTTTTAAAATGATCTACAATCTCTTTACGAGAGTTATGGACAAATTGTTCCTTTATTTGCCTTACATCCTTTTCAACAGAAAGGTCAAGTTTCATGTATCTATTTCTCATTTCAGTGAGCCTGTCCATGAATTGGGAGGGTGTCTCATCATCAGATTGTGTAATGCTTTTAAATTTGGGCCAGGTCTGAGGTTTCTCAGCACATGCTCGCATTGCTCTTAGAAGGGACCCCTAGCAAGACGTAAGTCTGAGTAGTCTTTGAGATCATTATACTGCCAGTTAGGATCTTCAGATGGCCAGCTTACTGCATTATGTCCTCGGGGTTTGTTAGCATGGGTGAGAATTTGAGTCCTCTCCCATTCCATTAGGAAAGTCCGGAGCAATTTTTCTGTGCCTTTATACGTGGGCTCATAATCATAGAAAATATCCTCAAATTTTTTTATTACTGTTAAAGGTTCTTCCATGAAGGACGGGCAATTTTCTTTGAAATCTTTTATGTCCTGGCTCGTGAAAGGCTTATATTATTTCAATGTGACCACATCCCCATCGGGTGCTATTGTGGACACTTCCCGTAAGGGAAAAAGGCCTGCACAGGAATCATTTACTGACTGTGGGTAGGCCATGTTAGCCAGAAGTTGCAGAGCATGAGCAAATTGGTTTAAAGTGCGAGAGAAGAGTTTCTGCACCTGAGATATAGTAGAGGGACCTGGTATTCCTATGTTAGAGGAAACAGGTATGCAAAAATCAGGTCTGTTTTGGGGAGAATCCTCTTCTGTCATTTTAGCTTGTAAGTGATACACTATCTGGTTCAACTGAACTTGCATATTGGTTTGTATTCTCCTCATTTGTGACCATCCAACCAAGATTAAAAAGAAACCTACAAGCCACATAGAAACAAGGAAGTAATTAAGAACTCTATAAGTTCCTAATTGGGCAAAAACTGCAAAGGCTTCTTGTAGGGTGGCATTTATTGTTACTTATTGTAAATCTTGACCATGGTCACCTTCTGACCTTCTCCATACCATAGAGAGCTTAGACTGGACTCCAGATTCCAAATGGGTTTGATAGAAGAGTTTTTCCCTTATCTGTGCAGTAAACTCTTTGCCACTTCCTACAGTCTTCTCCCCTTTTCTGCTATTCACCTCCCCTTTATGTGTTATATTCTCCTATTATAATATGAATGCCTCCAGGGCAAAGACTGTTTTGTTTGCTTATATTTGTGTCCCCAGAACAGAGGCTGACACATAATAAGAACTTATTAAAGATCTATGTATCTGTCTATCTATATCTATCTATCTATCTATCTATCTGTCTGTCTGTCTGTCTGTCTGTCTGTCTGTTTATCTATCTGTCTATCTATCTACTCACCTATTTAATCACCTGTTTTCCCCCCATTCTTTTTTAGGCAGTGAAAAAGATTTCCATCCCTGAAAATCCCACCAGATTTAGTAAAATCTTTGCTTGAAATAGTAGACCATAGACTCCTGTTGGTGAATCTATGGTATGCATGCCAGCATGTGCCAAAGGAGGCTTCTTCCTTCCTCCCTCCATGCATACCCGAGACATTTCTCACATCACCCAGCTCTTCCCAGTAGCCCAATGGGAGCACTTCCTCCCTCCCCTGTCTATGGTAAGTCAAGGGGCTTATATGCTAGGTGAGAGTTGCAATTTGAGTATTCAGTCTTTAAAAGGTTCACCATCACTGCCATGAAGTGCAACCATTAATTCAAATACACAGGTATCAGAGACACTAGCATGTTTACCATATGTGATGAATATATTCTGCCTATGAATTTTCTTAAAGACAGTAAAGGTTTCTCTATTACTTAGGTTCAATTGTGATTGTCCAGGGAAAACTTTCTGCTTCACTTATTGGTCTCCTCAAAAGTTAAGTGTCAGAGTACCTAATCATTTCACAGGTTAACTCCCATTATGCAGACCTGCTCTCCTAACTGGAGGCAGTATTACTCACCCACTATGTTTAGCCTTATTGCCAGGAATGGCCATTCTAGCTTACTTTCTAGTTCTGAAACTATAACCAAACCAATTACATCATTGCTTCTTAATGCATGCATCAATGTCTCTAGTTACTGTCTCTTTAGCTTTCTACACCAAAATATACTTCAGTGGTCACCTCCATATTAGATGTGTTGTCTCCCCCATTAGAATTTAAGCTTCTTGAGAGTAAAGACTGTGTTTGCTTTGGTATTTGTGTGAGGAGCATATGAAATGGTAAATCATGAAATTAATTTTCATTCATTTCTTCATTCATCCATTCAATTAGTCATCCAGGATCAGTGTCAATATTGAAATAGACTGGGATCACAACAAGTGACTGTAGGCTATCCCAAGGATTGTACTCTTTCTCTTCCTCTGCTGAATTTGACCTCACATACAAGAATGTTCAATTATATTTCTCATATTTTATACATAATGACTCTTCTGGAGAATTTCCCAGAATCCTCTCTGGCCCAACTGTCAGTAACTGTCACCAACAGCCTTCTTCTGGCTCTTTTTGTCCCATCTCCCACCCTAACAGGATCCTAGTTTTGTGTGGTGGGACTTCTGAGAAGCATATGAGGTAATTCCAAATCAAGTCTATGATTCTGTGAGTGATACTATCTGCTTGCCTCTTCCTCATATGCTTCTCATTTAAGACTCCCTTAACTATCACATCCCCCATCTAAGAGGCACACCATTCCAATTTTTTTTGGTGGTGGGAAATCTGAGTTTCTATTTTTTCCTAATTTTTATTAAGAATATTTTTCCAAGGTTACATGATTCATACCCCCGCTATGCTCTCCTCCCCTCTCCCAAAACCAAAAAGCACTTCACTGGATTATATCATTGTTCAAAACCTATCTCTATGTTATTCATATTTGCAGTAGAGTGATCCTTTAAAATAGAAAACCTAATCACATCCCCATAGCTCACTCCTCTGGCCTTGAAGCATCATATACAGACACATTATTCTGGGAGCCTGAGCCAATTTCTACTCTATAGAATTTGGATGTCAGAGGTACTGAGTGAAAGTGAGAGTTGGAGCATGGAATTAAGTTCTTTTGGAAGCCCAGACACATGATCTGCTCCTTTCCAACTCTTTCTCCTTTCTCTTTCCAAGCTCTTTTGGATCCCAGAGCATGCACATATGAGGAGCTGGGGAGAGAGTGTTGATGAAGCATTTTAGGGAGCCTGGATCAGCTCCATTTCTTGATAGTTCCTCTACTGTGTGTCTCATTAGGATTTTTCAAGGGTTAGACCATGGAGGTAGCTGAACTTGTTTTGTCTCTTGAACATGATTCTTGTTTTCGAGAAGTGTAAGATGTAGTAATAGACACATTTCCAAAGACAAAGTATGAGGTGAAATATAGAATTCAATTGTGTGTGAGATTCACCTGAGTGTGTGAAACAAGAAGAACAACAGATGAGAATAAAAATTGCAGCTCTGTGGACACTAGATAAGGATCTTTAAGGAAAGTGTATCCTCTGTAACAATATTTAAGAAATAATGGGAGGAAATGATAAGTTGATAGTCATATGGAAATAACCGAATGAGGGGTTTGCCCCAAACCCCTGAAGAGCTTAACTTGCATTAATTTAATTTTATTTCTCCTTATTTCATTTAGTAAAAATCTAATTCATCTTTTCTAATCTTAGAAAGTGAGAAAAGCTAATCCCAGTTGTTAACTGTGTTTAAGTAGTGATGGATAAGTAGAGAGTTAGTTTAAGAGCTCCTGTTTATAAATATTCTCATGGTAAATACACATCTTTAAAACTTCCTGGTTAGGAAGAAGAAAACAGAAGCTATCATAGAATCAGTTGTAAGAGTAGGAATAGCATTTTCTTTTATAGGAATTTATGTCAATAACAGGGTCTAGAGATTTTATGAGTCATCTCCTCTGTTTACCTGAATGTGTCTTCTTAAGAGCTACTGTCTGAGGATCTTAGTTATAAGATCAATAAATTGCATGGAGTTTGCACTGGAATTTATCAGCTATTAGGTAACATGTTTTGAGTATGTGGATTTTGTTAATCATTGTATTTTTATCAACTGTCAAAAGCCCATAAAAACGGCTTCTGGTTAAGATGGCGGCAGAATAAGGAGCAGCTGCTCGATCTCTCCTGACCAAAGCATACAGGACTCCTCAAGGGGAAATAAAAACGAGTCCAGACGAACGAAGGAAGCCCACAACAGGGCGCAGCATTGAAGGTACGCAGAATCTGGGCATTTCCACACTATAAAGGGGTGAAACAGCTCTCATTAAAACGCGAGAGGAAGAAGCCCCTCCCCCACCACCCACACCAGACACCTCGCACAAGAGTGAAAACAGGACTGGGGCAACCAGATAATCACTGGCAGCCCCAGGGCTTGTACCTGTGTGCTGCAAGACAAGGGACCCCAAGTCGCTGGGGGGCTCGCACGGACTTTCCCCGAGCATCCACATGGGTGAAGGCACCACCTTGGGCCCGGACAAAGGTCTCTAAAACACCGTCTTTCCCAAGCACTGAAGGCATCGCCTCAGGTGTGAATAAAGATCTCTAGCCCACAGACTTTCCCTAGCTTCTGCATGGGTGAAGGCAGTGCCCTAAGAGCATCTGAGCAGGCAAAGCCAGTGCCCTAGGCTTGAATAACAATCTCCAGCCCAGGTTTGGACCTCCAGTGAGGACCTGGTACGGACCAGAGCAAGGCTGTGGAAGCAGCCCCAAAGACTGCTGAAGGAGCCTTGGGCAGAGGGGCAGACCAGGGTCTACCAGGAGGCCTGACCCCAAGGACAAGGAGACCAGAGCCCCCAGGAGCTTGGAAGGCACAGGCAGACCTTGAGTGCAAAGACAAAGCTGAAAAGCGGCGGGGCTAACAATGGCAAGCAATAGGGAAGTCCAGAAGAAAAAGACTATCAAGAGAAACTCTGAAACACTCAACAACTTCTACACAGAGAAAATCCAGACA